>NC_061796.1:4902412-5206240 GCF_021462225.1 Girardinichthys multiradiatus
TATCTATTTATAATTGGTTCCCACTATAAAAACATCTGTTCTGTGAAGGCCTCAAAGGTTTGTTAGAGAACATTAGTGAACACAGCCCCATGAAGACCAAGGAACACACCAGACAGGTCAGAGATAACTGTGATGAAATTTAAAGCAGGGTTAGGTATTTAAATCCCAAGCTTCGAACCTCTCACAGAGAACTATTCAATCCATACTCTGAAAATGGAAAGAGTGTGACACAACTGCAAACCCACCAAGACATGGCCGTTCATCTAAACTGACAGACTAGGCAAGAGGACCATTTCCCAGAGAAGCAGCAAAGAGTCCCATGGTAACTCTGGAAGAGCCGCAGTGGTCCACAGCTCAAGTGAAACGATAGCTAATATTCATGCACTTCCTAAATGTGTTTTCTATAATAGAATTGTGACAAGAAAAAGCCCATGATGTAAGGAAATCATGAAAAGTTTAACATTTACCACAAGCGTCTTGTTGGATGGGACCAAAATTAAACTTTAGGGCCTACAGTCAAATCACCCTGTGTGGGATAAACACTGCATATCACCTTGAAAACTCTATGCCCACAGTGGCATCATTGTTCTGTGGGATGTTTTTGTTCAGCAGGGACAGGGAATCTTGACAGAGCTGATGGGAAAATGGAGGGAGCTAAATACATGGAAATTCTGGAGAATAATTTGTTAGAGGCAATTTCTTAAATTAGAACAACCCTACTCAAAGTTCAGACCAATATCTAATCGATAATATGTGGCCTACAGTAAACATTTATGTTTACAGATGTTCTCCATCCAATTCGGCTGAGCTCAGCACAGCACATTTCAGATTTTTACTTGAAACAAAATTTCTTTCCATTTGACATTTATTCACTTATTTATTTTGGTCTATCACATATATATATATATATATATATATATATATATATATATATATATATATATTTGTGTATGTATAACCCAATAAATATGTTGACATTTTAAGTGATAATGTGACAATATGAACAAGTTCAACGATAGCTTCAGTCACAAGCCAACATTGACAATTCCTTGGCCACAACAGAAATTGTTGATATTTTCCACCATTTTTCATAGCAGGTTTAGTGAGAAAAGTCATTATCAAAGTAATAACACAGTATTAGAAATTAGTAATACAAAGTTGTATTGAACTACATTTGGTGAATGTGTTGAGACATTGCTGCTAAAGGCAGTCTAGCACACCTGCTATAAGTCATTTTGCTTATGCAAAGAAAGCATTGTCACTTATCAGTTATTATGCACCATCACGCTTTAGCTTGACTTCTCTCCAAATATGCATTGGTCAGTGAGCCTCAAATCTGTTCAATGTTAATGTTCCTCAGGATCCAGTCTGTCAGCCCTGGACTCTTCCTTCTCCTCCTTTTCTCACCATCATTACCTCTTGTGTTCTGTCCAGCTGCCTCTGACCTCTGACCCTTCCACCATCACTCCTGACCCTTGAGGACATTCCCACGCCACACCCTTTTGTGCACTTCTCACTTTGCGAACCCACTGGTCACCCCTTTTGAATTTTTAGAGATTGTGGTTAGGCATAATTCATCTACACTGGGATTGATTTAATATCACAAATAAAACTGAAATATAAAAATTGCATTAAAATTTAAAAGGAAGGTTGACTGTTAAATAAAAAAAAGAATCAAGTTTGAAAACTAAGAAATTTAATTAATTATATACTTACATTTTAGCTTCTGTGTATAAAGGTATGAAAAGTTAAAAGCTGAAAATAAATAATTACATGAATTCATATACCACAAAATGTTATAACTTTACATCTCTACAAACCAATATACCCTCTGTTCTTTTTGCTTTTCCTCTGAGTCTGCCCCTCTCCCTTCTTTTCCTTCTGTCATTCTCAGCGTTAATTGAAGAAATGCAGATTGTCTCCATTGAAGCCCTGTCTCTTAGGAAACCTCAGTCCTGCATGAAATGAGATGGATAGTGGGGAAGTGATAGAGAAGAGGGCACTGAGAGGCAAACTGAACAAGCAGCCGTTAAGGATGGCCGCAGACTAGAGGAAAGACCACTTTAAACCTGAGTTCACATTTTGATATATAGAAAAAATATTTTCAAAACCTTCTTTTTTTGGATTATTATCCCCTGCATTAATCATGAACACTGTAAGTATTAAAGTTTTTAACTTTTTTCTACAAAGTTACAAGTTAATGGATTTGTTCAAGTTTAAATCGTTGCTAATATCCATTTAGTGGATACCACTGTTTATTTAAACAAAACAATGCAAATAAATGTTAGATTATGCTTTTTAAAAGACTAAAAGAAAGGTTTGAAAACATATAGATCTTTCTAAATAGTTTTTGTCACCACCTGTTCTATTTTATCAGTTCTCTGCAAGTGGGAGAACTCTGATGTCTTTCCTGTTCATCCCAAGTTTGACAGGGAGTCTGGTGTTGATTGTCCAAACGCAATTCTTGTACTGTTGCTCCATTTCCAGGAGTTGTGGATGGACATCATGCTCTCTTCTCCCACTAGCTTCCCATCTCATCCACTGCTACGATACAGAGATCGACACACATGAATGTTGAAGCATTATGTCTATAGGTTTGCAGGACCAGCTCTGGACTTACATTTTGATGAAATGACAGACAAACTGTAAAGAATAATCATAGCTTTAAATGTTGGTTACATTTTTTTTTCTACTTTGGAACCTCTCTGCTCTTTATTGTGTTTGTTGCTAAAGCAGTGCACACTTGACCACACTTAGAATACATGACTAAATTTGGAAAATAACTTCATTATTATTGGTTTTCTCTCTATATGAAACTTTTTTGTATAATTTAAACCTTGCTTTTCTATTTCTTCCCGTAAGCGACTAGTAACCAGCTTGTTTATATCACAGTTGAACTACGTTGACACCATATACAGGTCCTTCTCAAAATATTAGCATATTGTGATAAAGTTCATTATTTTCCATAATATAATGATGAAAATTTAACATTCATATATTTTAGATTCATTGCACACTAACTGAAATATTTCAGGTCTTTTATTGTCTTAATATGGATGATTTTGGCATACAGCTCATGAAAACCCAAAATTCATATCTCACAAAATTAGCATATTTCATCCGACCAATAAAAGAAAAGTATTTTTAATACAAAAAACGTCAACCTTCAAATAATCATGTACAGTTATGCACTCAATACTTGGTCGGGAATCCTTTGGCAGAAATGACTGCTTCAATGCGGCGTGGCATGGAGGCAATCACCCTGTGGCACTGCTGAGGTCTTATGGAGGCCCAGGATGCTTCGATAGCGGCCTTTAGCTCATCCAGAGTGTTGGGTCTTGAGTCTCTCAACGTTCTCTTCACAATATCCCACAGATTCTCTATGGGGTTCAGGTCAGGAGAGTTGGCAGGCCAATTGAGCACAGTGATACCATGGTCAGTAAACCATTTACCAGTTGTTTTGGCACTGTGAGCAGGTGCCAGGTCGTGCTGAAAAATGAAATCTTCATCTCCATAAAGCTTTTCAGCAGATGGAAGCATGAAGTGCTCCAAAATCTCCTGATAGCTAGCTGCATTGACCCTGCCCTTGATAAAACACAGTGGACCAACACCAGCAGCTGACACGGCACCCCAGACCATCACTGACTGTGGGTACTTGACACTGGACTTCTGGCATTTTGGCATTTCCTTCTCCCCAGTCTTCCTCCAGACTCTGGCACCTTGATTTCCGAATGACATGCAGAATTTGCTTTCATCTGAAAAAAGTACTTTGGACCACTGAGCAACAGTCCAGTGCTGCTTCTCTGTAGCCCAGGTCAGGCGCTTCTGCCGCTGTTTCTGGTTCAAAAGTGGCTTGACCTGGGGAATGTGGCACCTGTAGCCCATTTCCTGCACACGCCTGTGCACGGTGGCTCTGGATGTTTCTACTCCAGACTCAGTCCACTGCTTCCGCAGGTCCCCCAAGGTCTGGAATCGGCCCTTCTCCACAATCTTCCTCAGGGTCCGGTCACCTCTTCTCGTTGTGCAGCGTTTTCTGCCACACTTTTTCCTTCCCACAGACTTCCCACTGAGGTGCCTTGATACAGCACTCTGGGAACAGCCTATTCGTTCAGAAATGTCTTTCTGTGTCTTACCCTCTTGCTTGAGGGTGTCAATAGTGGCCTTCTGGACAGCAGTCAGGTCGGCAGTCTTACCCATGATTGGGGTTTTGAGTGATGAACCAGGCTGGGAGTTTTAAAGGCCTCAGGAATCTTTTGCAGGTGTTTAGAGTTAACTCGTTGATTCAGATGATTAGGTTCATAGCTCGTTTAGAGACCCTTTTAATGATATGCTAATTTTGTGAGATAGGAATTTTGGGTTTTCATGAGCTGTATGCCAAAATCATCCGTATTAAGACAATAAAAGATCTGAAATATTTCAGTTAGTGTGCAATGAATCTAAAATATATGAATGTTAAATTTTCATCATTACATTATGGAAAATAATGAACTTTATCACAATATGCTAATATTTTGAGAAGGACCTGTATAGATTTGCCTGTCCCACTACCTTAGCTAAACTGGACCTTATTTACCATGCTGCTTCAACAGGTATATAACAGGTTTACCGTTTAGGACTCACCATTGTATTTGATATAACCTTGCCAGATTTACCTCACTCAATACTCACAGAATGAGGCCCTGGTACATTTTTATATATAAAGCCATTTCAGGTTAACTGCCATCATATATTCTATCCAGGTTCACTGTATTCCAGAACATCCACAGTCTTAGAGCCAGTAGTTGACTGTGGCTAAAGGTGCCCTTCTTGCACAAAGACTCAGGAAGGATGAGTGTGTCCTATTTTGGCCCATGGTGTTGGACTGATCTGCAGCTCAGGTTGAGGCTGGAGTCTCCTATTTTTTTATCTAGTTTTAAACAAAAACTGTCAGAAGGTTTACTAATATTTTGTAACTGTTATGTCTAAATGTTGTTATTGTAAGTCATTTTAGTGTTACTTTGTTAAAACGTAATAGCTTTGTATTTATTTATTTCTGTATATTGTGCTGCTTTTTATCTTAGCCAGGACATCCTTGTAAAAGAGATCACAAATCTCAATGGATTTCTTTCCTGGAAAAATAAAGGTATAATAAAATGAAAACATTATTTAAGGTGCACAATATGGAGCCCTGAGATATCAGATTTGATTAAGAATGTATTTACCACACAAGCATTGGCATACAAATTAAGGCCAATACATTCATCTACAGGAACAGAGAAATTTGTTCTTTTACTCAAGAACTCAAGAATAGCCCCCATAGGTCCCTCCTACTGCCACGTTTGTATTTAACTGTTGAAACATGCCAAACGTTTTGCTCTAAAGATGTGTCAAGATCAAGCAGGAATAACTCACAGCAGGACTGCAAGAACAGAGTGATGTCATTTGCTCTTGAAGCCCTTGCAGAGAAAACTATTTTTTCAGTTCTAACGGAGTAGGAACACTATTGCATTCCCTTTGCACGGAGGTTATATATTCCGAATTTAAGATTATCAGCACTAAGGTTTCATGTTCTAAAACAGTTTAAAAATAACTCTGTTTAGGCTTTTTGCTAATGCACCCCTTGGTCAAATATGGAGTAATCCAGGTTGGACTGACACAACAAGATTAGGTTATGGGGTTGACCCAGCATACTGGGCTAGGTTTACAGCCCAAAGCACCAAAATGTATTAAAGTGACTGTGTGCTACATTAATAAATTTTACTCATTTACTTACTACATTTCTCAGGATGGAAAGATGTACTTATTCTCCACTTCTTCTAATGTCTTAAAAAAGTTCAATAGTTTTTGTCACTTATTTCAGAAGGCAAAACCCAGGTTCGTTACACACACGGTGAAATATTTTAGGGCCTTTATTTCTTGTAACTTTGATGATTATTGCTTATAGATATTGAAAACTCAAAATTCAGTCACAAAAAAGTAAATATTACGAAAGATCAATAAAAAAATAATATTTTTTAACAGAAATATCAGACTATGTTGTGTCTGTGTTTTCTATGATAACCCTGTGGCCTTGTTGAGGTGTTATGAAAGCCCAGGCTGCTTGAATGGCGGCCTTCAGGTCAACTGAAATGTTGGGTCTGGTGTCTCTCATCTTCTTCTTGACAATATCCAATAGATTCTGTATGGAGTTGAGTTCAGATGGGTTTGCTGGCTAGTCAAGCACAGTAACACCATGTTCACTGGACAAGCTTTTGATACTTTTGGAAGTGTGGGCAGGTGCCAAGTCCTGCTGCAAAATGAAATCAGCTTCTGCATAAAGGTTGTCAGCAGAAGGAAGCATGAAGTGCTTTAAACGTTCCTGGTAGAGGCTGCGTTGACTGTGAACTTCAGAAAACACAGCAGACCAGCACAACTAGATGACATGGCACCCCAAATCATCACTGGCTGTGCAAACGTGGATTCTGGACTTCTCCAGTCTTCCTCCAGACTCTGGGACCTCAGTTTCCAAATAAAATGGAAATATTACTTTAATATGAAAAGAGGACTTTGGATCCCAAAGCAACAGTGCAGTTCATTTTCTCTTTAGACCAGGTAAAACAATCTGCTGTTGTCTTTGGGATAGAAGGGGCTTGAAAAAAGCAGTGAGACATTTGTAGCCCACGTGTAGGATTTGTCTGTGCATAGTGGCTCTTGATGCGCTGACTCAGTTTCAGTACACTCCTTGTGAAGTTCCCCAAATTCTTGAGTTAGTCAGTTATTCTGACCCTATTGTTTCAACCTACTGCTTTAATTTCTGCCATTCTCTGGTCCCAAAATATATTTCAAGATTTAAATATTTAATCTACAACTGGTCTTTTTCGCATTTCTTCCACATATTCATTGTCTAAACAGTATATTTTCATTGCTGGTGCAAATGCATTCCGATGAGGCTCGTTAGTCAGAATAAAAGTACCTTTTGAAATTAACATTTAATCATTAACATTATAATAAAAAGTTTTTGTTTGGTCTGTGCATTATTTTAATCCTAAATGCCATGTTTTCATTACTTGTAAGTGGAAAATCTTCATAATTAACAGAAATAAAGACCATGAAAACCTCCTTCACTGTGTATTTAGTTTATAAAATATGTTTCATTTATATATATATTTACATATACTGAGATATATATTTATCTCAATAGCGATTGCTCTAAGACTGCAAGGGAAGCTCAGCTTCCCCTAAAATGTCAAAAAATAAGTGATCAAATATATACTGTTGTGTGTACATGTCATTGACTGAATATACGCAGCAACGCGCTCAACTTTTGTTCATAATCAGCTTCTTATCACTGGTAACGACGTGGCTTTCCACTCACTCATTCCGTATGGAGGTAAATTTGTCTCAATATTATTCAATCAAACAAAAAACTAATCTCAATCAAAAAATATTAAGTTGTGATCAAAACTTTCAGAGGTGTAACGGTTATTTTTTTTAATGGAATATTTTATTTTGGGGTGAAAAAATGTTTTTGAAAAAACCTTTTTTGATTAAACTAACTCATTTTTTCTCACGACTCTGGGAATTAGATATGGTGTAAGACTGGAGGAGCTGGGACGTTATGCCCACCATGCACAGGAAATTTTGCAAGAAAGACATTGCAAAAAATCTGAAAAGAAAGGGCATGATCTGCACCTTGCCAATTTAACCATGTTTTCCGGTGCAGCCGACTTCCAACAAATGGTCAGAGGATGAGGACGGGGTAGAGGCAGAGGAAGAGGACACAGAGGTCGTACGAATGATCAGCCCTGAATTCCACATGAATCGGACAGATGTCATAATTGTGGAAAATATGGACACTGGAATGAATGAATGTCCGCAGCCACCATGAGGAGGCGGTCCACCGCAGTCTGACTGAGTGGAGGATGGGACCCCAGGAACGGGCAACACCTACCTTGAGCCAGAGACATCACAGGGGAGTGAGGTTTCACACACACACATACCGCTACACCCTCCTGTATCTTTAGAGTCACCTGCTTCCACTGATGCATTTCAGATACTTACAGAGGCCATAAAACACTTAGAAGCACAAACAACACCATGTGTGGGAACTTATGCTCATTTATCTGCTAAAGCTTATAAAACAATGCCTATGTTTATCCTCCTTGTAGATGATAAAAGGGTGGAGTTTATGGTAGATTCTGGTGCAACACACTTTGTTTTAACATCCACTGTGCTTTCACCAACACCTAAGTTCAGTGGATGTCATGT
This sequence comes from Girardinichthys multiradiatus, assembly GCF_021462225.1. Classification (NCBI taxonomy): domain Eukaryota; kingdom Metazoa; phylum Chordata; class Actinopteri; order Cyprinodontiformes; family Goodeidae; genus Girardinichthys; species Girardinichthys multiradiatus. The sequence continues at coordinate 4,910,639 of NC_061796.1, forward strand.
TTACCCCGTTTCTGCTTCAGGGGCTTCTGTAAAAGAGTGATTTTCTGTACCATTGTCTTGCAGTACACAAACAGGGAAAACATTGAAACATTCCATTTCGGTTTCATTGTCCTATTAATTTGTTAGGTCGAGATTTGATGTGGGCATTGTCTTTAACCTTGGTGTCATTCCCTGCAGCACTACAAATTTCATGTGCGGAAGCAAAATCATCTGATGATGTTTTCACTGGGGTTCATTATTCACCTAACACGCCTTTATATGTCTACCAATGGAAGCTTCCAACCGGTCCTTGTGTGTCAGACTTAATCACACTTACCCGTAACTTAGTCTCTCCACATGCTGACTTTATGAGTCCTGATGCACTGCTCATGTGATGAACAGACCAGATGAATCTTATGAACAAAAATTATTCCATACATCTTCCACATGGTTTCTCTCTTTTGGAATAATTACACTGCTGCCCCCCAAGTTAACCTGTCTCAAACACAGCAACAGTTTTTCTCAGTAGATAACTCATTCCCTCATGTTTCCTTGTCAAAAGCAGTGGGAATGGAGTGGAGAGATGTGAGAAGTTTTGTGTTAAAGTGTACTCTTATTTCTGATTGGGTAGTAACCTCTAACCCAACCATCTGGTTTTCACAAAAACATCAAGTCTATGAAAAGGTTTACACTTCTTCTTTTCACTGTGCACACATAGTTCAGCTGGTGGACATAACTCACAGTCTGGCTTCTGTTCCTACTCTATTGCAGGAACTGTCTTCAATTGCTTCCACATTATAGTCAGCCCATAAATATGATGTTGGCGTAATTTCTGATTGTGAACCAGTTGTCATAACTCTTAAGTCTGATAATAGACCCCACCAAAAACAATATCCTCTGAGAAGGGAGGCTATTGATGGCATTAGGCCAGTTTTCCACTAACTACTCTTGGCAGAAATAATTGAACCATGTCCCACCTCACCAGTTAGAACACCCTTATTTCCTGATAAAAAAAATCAGACCTGAAGGCCAGCCTGCTGAATGGCAATTTGTGCAAGATTTACAGGCAGTAAACAAAGCCGTGGTACCACGCGCCCCATCTGTGCCCAATCCACACACTATTTTGTCCCAAATTCCTCCAGATGCAAACTCTTTTTCTGTTGTGGATCTTTCAAATGCATTTTTCTCAGTCCCAGTGCATCCTGATAGCCAATTTTGGTTTGCATTTGAGTTTGATAGTAAATCTTACACTTTTACTAGACGGTGTCAAGGTTATTGTGAAAGTCCCACTATCTACAATGCTGCATTGAGAGATTCTTTGGATGATTTGCTTCTTACTGAAGGTTCTATCCTTCTTCAGTATGTGGATGACCTTTTAATTTGTGCACCAACTGAGCAGCAATGCAAATCAGACAAATTGTTACATCACCTTTGTGCTAAGAGGCATAAGGCCTCTCTGTCAAAACTGCAGTTTGCTCAAAGTCAATTTACTTTCTTGGGACATGTGATTTCAGCTGCCTCCCATTCTTTGTCCACTAAGTGCACTCAAGCAGTTGCCAACATTCCTAAACCGTGCACAAAAAAGCAAATTATGTCCTTCCTGGGAATGACTTCCTATTGTTGTTCATTCATTCCCAGTTACTCTGTTCTGGAAAGTTCTTTGTCTGGTTTGATCTATGGGAAAAATCTCTTTGCCCAGGATTGGATCAACTGTACACCTGAGGCAGAAAAAGCATTTCAAGACTTAAAAAATCCACTCCAAAAGGCACCAGCTTTGGCTTTGCCCCATCCTGCGAAACCTTTTATTCAGATGGTGGATGAAAAGAAAGGTTTCATGTCCTCCGTCCTCCTACAACAACATGATGGACACCTTAGACCTATTGCTTATTTCTCTTCTAAACTTGATGCAGGAGTTTCAGGCCTCCCTGGATGTCTCAGAGCTGTGTCAGCAGCAGAAAAAGCTGTTCTGGCTTCCAGAGACATTGTGAACTATTCTCCTTTAATGGTGTATGTGCCACACGCTGTATTGATTATTCTCCTTGAACAAAAAACATCACATCTTTCAGTTGCACGTTGGCTGCGTTACACTTGAGTTCCTTCTTGACATGCCCAATATTACTGTAAAGTGTTGCACCATTCTAAATCCAGCCACTCTCCTCCCAAGTGCTGATGATGGAGACCCTCATTCTTGTGCTGAAGTGCTACAGACTCTAACCTCACCTTGTAGTTTGATAGGTCTTTTCGTCGCTCAGACTCGGGTGCTAACCTTATGGGCTTTGCTGTATGCTCAGATTTTGAAGTCCTAATGTCAGGCCCTTTACCACAGCATTTTCTTGCACAAACTGCAGAACTGGTGGCTTTAACACAAGCCTGCAAATTGGCTGAAGAGAACTCTGTAACCATTTACACTGACAGTCAGTACTCATTTGGCGTAGTTCGTGATTTTGGAGCATTGTGGAAAGATCGCTCAATTTTAAAGTCTGATGGCAAACCTATTCATAATGCTACTCAGGTCTCTGACCTTTTGGATGCCAATTTGTTACCTTCTAAAATAGCTGTTGTTAAATACACTGCTCACTCACACAACACTGATCCTGTTTCCCTGGGAAACGCCTCAGCTGACACAGCTGCAAAAGCCGCTGCTACTCTTCCTCTTTTGGCAGCTTTTCTGTTCCACTGTTGATCCCCGAATGCAGTCCTTTGCATCGCCAGTAGAGAAACAGCTCTGGCAACGCAATGGATGTTCTAACTCTGAAAAGGGTGGTTTTCAGCTGATGGAAAACCTCCCCAAACATTTTTCCACTGGTTTGCAAAGTGGAGTCATGGGTCATGGACCATGTCTCCAAAGGGGGGATGCTTGATATGGTAACACAACAGAGGTTCACAAAAGGATTTTCAGTGGTAGAAGAAAATCACTGTAAAAATGTTTTATTTGTGCCTCGCACAATCCTAGTAAAATTCAGACAAAATGTTTGGCTGCACATCCTCCACCTGAAGGCCCTTTTCAACATCTAATGATGGATTTCATTGAACTAACACCTTCTGAAGCAAAAAATACTGTCTAGTATTTTCCCCAGCGTTCCCCAGAAAACAGGCATACAGTAGTGCAGTAGCAATCTGTCACGGTCTTTGTGTGCTTCTAATCATAAAACAAGGACCACCCTCCCGAGCCCAGCTGAGGGACCATTACATGCGTTCCAGCCCGGACAGAGGGTGCTGATCAAATACCTCCGAAGGAAGCATTGGAAGTCCAGACGGTGGCAGGGACCTTTCCAGATTCTTCTCATCACTCACACTGCCGTGAAGGTCGCTGAAAGAGCCACGTGGGCCCACGCATCGCACTGCAAGCTGTTCAGCGGAGAACCACCAAAGGAGTCGAATCACGGTTAAAGTTTTCCTCACCCTGCGGGGATTTATTGCTCTCTTCTTTTTCATGATCACATTTTCCACAGGCCCTCCGATTGGTCGAGTGGAACAAAAAGCTTTTCCAAGGCCAGTGCAGAATCCTTTGGAGGCACCATGGGTGAAACGGAACGTGTGGTATCAATTTGCAAACTTTTCAGCTAAAACTACAACAGCAGAAAACTGTTTTATCTGCATGTCACACCATCTCCCCTCTACTTATGTTGCTGTACCAGGAAAAAGGAAGATCACGGATTGTGTGTCATCCTGTCTTAATGCTTCAGATCCCCAGTATATTAATTCCTCTGAGAACTTTATTAAGGATGGATTTCAGATGATAACATTTGAGAAGAGTAAACTCATATGTTCTGTTTGTGCCTTGTGATGCAGTCCATTTAGAATAGTGTACAATATCACATGTTATCTTTCTCTAAACCTTTTGCTTATCGGAGTTCTGCAGAAAACAGTGAAAATAAGGATGATGAATATTGCATTGCTTAAAATGTCCATGACTTAATGAAACATTGATCTTAAAGTGCTGAAAACATCTGATCCTTGTGGAGAAGTCTACGCATTGTTTTTTTTTTTTTTTTTTACAAATATAATTTTATGGCTTGTTAATTTTTCTTTTGTTTTATTGTGTTTAATGAATAATCAAAGGGGTGGAAATGTTGTGGAAAAATTGTCTTATGCTTTAGGTATGAAGATGTGATTTTGTTTTAACCAACAGTTATAATAGTTGCATGCAAATGAGTTAATTAAAAGTTTCTCATAACCTTGCTGTATCTGTTCTGAGATTTGTAGAGAAAGGGAGTAAAAATTGCTAAAGCAGTTTTAGACAGAAGGAGATAGCCTTGTGAAAAGAACACTCTATTGTCTCTAACTAGGGAGTTGTTTATGCAGACGTTGTTTCTTATCTAGCTTTGTAATGTATAAAAGAGCACTGAAGTCTGCCTTTAGTGTGCATTCACTGAACTGTGCTTTGTGCCTTTCAAACGCTGTGAGCCTTTGAAATAAACACTCTGAAGACTAGTCCGGGTAGAAATCGATTTATTGAAGCAGTATCTCACTCTATTGATAGTAGATTTCCATAACACAGGCCACAGCTTTCAGACTAAAACAGCTACTCTTTCCACTGAGCCACAATCACCCCAGTCCATCTTGTGCAATGTTCAGTCTATCAGCCGAAAATAGAAAAAGTACAACTGCAAACCTATCAAGACGTGGCCAACCATTTAAAATAATTTGGATAAGGAGACCATTTATCAGAAAAGCAGCCAAGAATTATTTGGTAACTCTGAAGGAGCTGCAGAGATCCACAGCTATGGTGGGAAAATCTATTGAAAGGATGACAATTATTCATTCATTTAGAAAACAGCATATTCCTTTTTTCTTTAGTCTATCACATAACATCTCAATGAAATCCATTAAAGTTTAAGGTAGTTACTTGACAAAGTCTGGGAAAGTTCAAGAGGTACAAATACATTTGGAAAGCACTGTAAGGTTACCCAATTACTTAAAGCAAAGCAGCACAAACAAAAAAAAACACAAACTTTGACTTTATTTGTTTGGGGATGGCATGCATGGTGGCGCAGTTGTTAAGCATTGTTGTCTTGCAGCAAGGTTTGAATCCCAGGGAGTTAACATGTTCGCCCCATTCATGCATGGATGCTTTCTGTGTACTCTGGCCTCTTCCTACTGTCCAAACACATGCATTTTAAGTCAATTTGTTTGTTTCTAAGTTGTGCTTAGGAGAAAGTCTGTGCACATGTTTTTTTGTCCTGTACTTGATTGTGTTGGCTTATGGTCAACTGGTGGGCTTTCCAGGGTGTTACCCAGCTTTCATCCATTGACCGCATGACATAGGCACCAGCCTCACTTGCAAGGAAATGCCAGTGTAGACTATAAATGTTGAATGCAGAGTGCAGAGATAGTTCTGCAAAAACAGCAAATAGCACAGGACCTTAATAGTGTGACTGATTTGCTTTGATAAGTACTAGTATTTTAATAGCTGTAATAAAATGTGTAATTACTAAAGTTACGAAATTGTTGCAACTAGGTAGTATTTCAGATAAATATCTTCTGAAGTTCTGTTTAGAGAGCACATTTGCAACTCATGCACAAATAGATATCCCTTGATTTCTGGTAAATCACATGATCTGGGGAAAATTTGGCAATAACCAGTGAGAGAAGGGTTACACATTGTGAAACCTAAGTAAACACTTTCCCCTCTTTGAGCCAAACACTGATATAAACCATTGAAAAGCTAAGCTGTGAAAATCCCACCTCTCCGTCTACTGCAATATATGTTAAACCTGTTTTGTACTTCTCTTTAAAATGAATATCAACTCAATGAAGTGAGGAATAATAACCATGTGGCAAGGTATTGGCAATGTCCACTTTATCTTCTCATTTATATAACATGTTTCTTAAATTAATTCCAAATTACAGCCTGCTAGTAGTTACAAAAATAGATAGATTTATCTAGAGGAGTGTTTTTCATCAGAAGACATGTCAAAGTTGTCTAAGCAGTGAAAACTAAATTGAGAGCAATGCCAGAGCCAGTGATTGAGAAATAAAAAGGGGGGAGTTGGGTGGGGGGGTATAAAACCGCATTTATTCCAAAGCTTGTGTCAGAGCAGGCAGAGTAGCAGAAGCAGCAAAATGAAGTTTTGTCTTGTTTTTGTGCTTCTCCTGATCTCAGCTTTGAAGGACACATTGGGCACAAGGTAAATTAAGTAATAATTATCTATTTTTATGCAATATCTAACAACTGTTTGCCATTAATGTGAACACGATTGAGTAACATTTTAGCACCCTTTAAATTAATAGCCATTCCAAATACTTTTTTCCATAACATATTGTCTATAACCTAATAAATAATATATTAAAAAAATGCTATTTGCTGCTAATGCAATTGTTTGTCAGCATGCATGTAATGCAATGGATGCCATTAAGGGATAAAACAAAATCTAAACATCGATTTGTGCACAGATTCTTCATCTCAGCCCCCAATGTGTTTCACCTGGGTGTCAAGGAGAAAGTGTTTGTACAGATGGGAGGTCAATATCTCAACAAATTTGTTGATGTATACCTGGAAGGGTCTTTTGGGACACTTGTGTCTGCAAGGGAAACTACACGTTGTACAACAGAAGGGGAAATCAAAACAGTTGAACTAACGGTATGAACAATTCCTTGTGTTCAATATACATTCTGGAAACAAAAGAACTTGTATTTACCAAATGTGTTTCTTTGCATGTTTACAGATAAACAGAAACACATGGTTAGAAATCAAAAGAAGAAATATAAAAGCACCCCCCTACCTCAAACTTGTGGCAGAGGTCCAAGGTGAAAGAACTAGGAAAATAACAAATGTCCTGGTCTCAAACCACAGGGGATATATCTTCATACAGACTGATCAGCCAGTGTACAACCCAACACAGCAAGGTAAAAATGATGTTAACTACTTTGAATAAAAATTAATATTGTAGTGTCAAAAAGTTCAGCATTTTCGTTTTTGTCTTTTATTTTTAGTGAACTACAGGATTTTCACTCTTAATCACATGTTTAGGCCACATGAGGAAACTGTCTGCATATCAGTGTTTGTGAGTAGATTTATTTGGCTCTCTTCAAAGCTCAAAATAAATTCCACAATAAGTTTTTCATGCTCAAAATCATGGCTTTTGCCTGAAATAGAATGCTGCTGGAAGCAAAATAATGAAGACTCTGAGGACAGCAGAGGGTGGGATTTACCAAGGCCGTTTCCCAATACCAAGTATATCTGAGTATGTTTATATTACATATTCATATTTGTATTAATATTTGTAATATCTTGTAACTAACATGGAAACACAACCAACGGAGGTAATTAGAAGATGTTTTCTTCATATAGAATGGGCATTTTCAAGATCACGGCACACTATGAAGATGATGAAGCAAACGCTGCTGTGCGAGAGTTTAAAGTCAAAAAGTTTGGTAAGACAAATCTGATTTGCGACATTTAGTTTTTTGTTGAAATGCACAAATATATAAAACAAATATGTATGAAACAAAGAAAAACCCTCTGATCTATTATTGTTTTGCTCTATGTTATAGTTTTACCAAGTTTTGAAGTGACCATTGAAACAGAACGGCGTTACATTTTGTTGAATGATGAACAGTTTGACTTCACAATTTCAGCAATGTAAGTGTTAATTATGTTTAAGTGTTTTTCTTGTAAGTTATCTTTGAAAAAAAAGTTTTTTTATCAATAACATAGTGACCACAGCACACAGAATCTGACCTTTCGCCCACATTTCACCCTTCTGACCACTCCTTTGATCATTTTGGTCAAAGGAGCTTGGGGCAAACTTGGGGTCACGGAGGCAGCAATGGTAAGGGTTCATCCGTAAGCTCGTTCGAACCCCCGCTCTGTCTGTCTCAGTTGTTGGGTCCTTGGGCAAGACACTTCACCCTCCTTGCCTGCTTATGGTGGTCAGATGGCCCGGTGGTGCCAATTGTATGGCAGCCTCACTTGCCCCAGGCCAGCTGTGGCTACAATGTAGCTTACCACTGTGAGTGTGTCATTGTGTGATTGATTGTAGTGTAAAGTGCCTTGAGGTCTCTGGAGACTTGGTAAAGCCCTGTACAAGTGCAGATCATTTACCATTTTTAAAAGGCCTTCAAAGTGACCTTAGATGGAGCTCAAAATGTTTTCTTATCCCTCCAGAGATTCTCTCTCAGATTCAAGTCGGGACTCTGGCTGGGCCACTGCAAAAGATTAACATTACTTCCAGTTAAAAGAAACATGTAAATAAAATAAACATTACTTTATACCTAAATCTGCCAGGTGTATGAATAATTTAGCACTTTGAATGGTAGGCCTTTAATAGCATGTCTTTGGTACTTATGTTGCATTTTGTACATGTACAGACACTTTGTGCTATGTTTTCTAGGTATTCCTATGGTGAAAAAGTCAAGGGCGCTTATCACTGCCAGTTTGGTGTGAAAAAAGGTCTAGCACCTCACATTCTCAGTGGCCTGAGGCTGACTGGTTCGGTGAAGAAACAACTTATCTATTTACAATTTGTTGTTTAGTACATTCAAGATTTGGCATAATAAAAATTTATATTTTTTTCAGGTTGTGAATGGAAGAGCTACAGCCACTCTTCACTTTAATGATATTGATTGGAAACAGCTGAACCAAACCCTCTCTGACTTGCAGAAAAGTGGATCTCAGCTTTATGTGGGAGTATTTGTCACCAACATTCAAAGTAAAAGCACACTCAGTTTCCTACTTCTTACACTCCTCTCCCTGGTTCCAAATGTCTTATCAGTCCTATTATTGTGTAAGTAAAGAAGGGGAGGAAATGTACGGTAATCATTTTCATTTGCGATGAAGGAATAATTTCAAGAAATAATTTTAACTCAGTTTAGCTTGGCCAAGTTCATTTAATGTTCAATGTCTCAAAGACATTGTATAATCAATTACTGCAGCCAGGGTCTCAGAGTGAGAGTCATTAGTTGGGTCTTATTCTTGAAAATGCCACTACTGTCATAGTTGGAGTGGGTTTTACTGGACCAAATTGCAGTCAGGAGTTCAGGAGCCTGATGGTTAGTTGAATATTTAATGATTAAGAATGGGAACTTACAGGCCAGCTCAAAGAACAGAGGCATGGCAGCAGACATGGAGCAGGTATAAGCCAGGTAGCAAACAGGTTGGTTAACAAGATAAACCAGCAGAGAGCAATGACATCTAGAGAGTTTACTAGACCAATGAACCAGGGGAGCTAATCAGAATAAAATCAGAAGCAGCTGGTGGAAGGGAGACTGAAGGCAACTGAGGGAGAGTGACTAATTAACACAATGAGCAGGGAATGCTGGGAGGTAATAGAAAAGATCTAAGTGAACCGATACAAGAAAACAATGAGACTACAAAAATAACATGAACAGGGAGAAAACAGTAAGTACAAATAAACATCTAACATTGGAATCCAGAAGGAAGAAACATCTGAGCACCAGAATCTAATAAACCTGAATGAACTAAAGTATAGCAAATGAAGAACATGGGATTCCACCCCCTAAATAGTTGAGTAAATGAGCACATAAATTTCTATAATAATCATAGAATTGTTAATATAGAGATAAGATAAACTTTAAATTCCCCCTATGGGTACAGGTTTCAGCAGCAGGACAGGTTATAGGTGCTCTTCTGGTAAGGTAATTTTAAGAAGGATAAAAAAATTAAAAGAAATAGACTTTTTGAACAAATTGGAAAAGGTTGGAAAAAAGTATAGAAACAAATGTAGACTCTAGACAAGCTAAAGTGCAATAATCTAAACACTATATACATAGAAGGAAAATGTAAATGAGGTGAATAAGTGTTTACTGTATTGACAATGATAATGTCAGCAGACAAAGCCTAAATGGTCATCTACACCCACCTGTCTGTGGAGAAGCTCACTTGTGTGCTCCAGTCTCCTTTCTCACTTCATTTGCAGCAGGTACCAGCACTTCTCACATTCCGGGCACACACCAGCACATTGATTTGCTCGGCAATGCGCTGGCAAGTCTGCCTCTTTGTTCGCACCGTGATCCGGGGACAAAATTCACCCTTCAACACTGCTTTATTCTTCTTTATGACCTGCCAACAGCAGGCCCTGTTCCTTTGTCCAGTTTCGGTTTTCTCCACCTTTTTTTTCCTCACATTTCTTTTGGTTGTTAGCCAAATCAAACTACTTTATACAAGAAAAAAATCACAGTAAAATACTGACAGCTGAGTGTCCACATTAATTTCAAATAGATGAAGTGGGAAAACGACTAGCACATAAGGCTCAAACATGCTGTGTGACAATTCATTTAATTTAGCTGAGTTTTGTCATCATGACTTACACATTTCTTAATACAGTCTAAATTCAATGATTTTTGTTTTATTTTAGTTTTTTTGTAACAACCAATCTCAGCTCATAGAAGACAGCATCACACCTAGTAATGGGGTCAACCACACCTCCTTACTAAGTTTTTGTCCCGTCCTCGCTCAGAGTTGCTCTCAGCAACTACCTGGATCATCCTTAACCTAAGACTCCTTGGCAGGAATGTTTAGACCCCGAGCTTTTTTTTAATATGCAATATACAAAACTTGGAATTGGTGTTGGGAGTACTTTCTCTTTTTCAAGACTCGTTAATGCATTAAGTGAATCTGTTACGCTTTTCTCTGATACATGTTCATCCTGTTGATATACTGGAAATATCAGTCTGTACATTAGTGCAACTGCTTTAAAAAAGTAATATTGCTGTGTGTATTTATTTATCTAGATGGTGAAGTGCAACAGGGAGAAATTTACCTTCCCATCATTACCCATAAATACAGCATAGATCTTTCTCGAACTCGTTCACATTTTCTTCCTAAAGTTCCACTAGATGTGGTGGTAAGTCAGAGAGAAAAAAAAGGGTACAACTTTAATTACATTCCTCTTATGATCGTTCAGTTTTTTTCCTTTGATCCCTTATGATCATTCTAAAAGACCTTTCTGTTGTAGGCTGTTGTTCGTCACCCTGACGGGACACCAGCAGTTGGTGTGCCAGTAAATATTTCTGCAACCGCATCCAAAGTGGACTTTTGGCAAGGAACCACTAATCAGGACGGGGAAGTGTTTTCTGTCTTTAATGTTGTTTCTACCTCTCCAATTACAGTTGATGTTAGTATTTACAAACTCAGCTATATGTAGTATAACATTTATTGTAGTTAAGTTCCCACAGTTTTAGCCTCTGTCACTTGCAGGTTTCAGCAGATGGTCTTCAACGCAGAAAAACTTTAATATCTGCTTCATCACCCAGTGGAAGTTATCTTTACATAGGAATTACCCACAAGGTTTACCAGGTGGATGAATTCCTTCGTGTAACATTTACCACTATCAATGGACCAACTAATGGATACATTTATTACATGGTAAGAAATGTATATGCAGTTGAAATCAGATTTTGACATAAAGTAGATTTACGTGTAGATCTACGTGTAACCAATTTTCTCTGTATATGACAGCAAATCAGACTAAAGTTTTTCTGTTTTAGTTCACTTAGGATTAATAACATCATTACTCTTTAAAAAAAAACAAAAAAACAAAAGGGGGCAAGACTTAAAAAAAAAAAGTAATAATAAATTACTTTTTTCAAAGTACACTGAGATTACTATGCCTTTAAACAATCAGTTACTATGTTGACATGAACAAAATTTCATGATTGGATTCAAATAAATGAATCCGAAATTTCTGTTCATATGGGCGCAAATGTAAATAATCCGATCATGACGTGTGTTTACATGCACTACACTTAATCCAGAACAGAGGCACTTTGACATGCAGAGAGTTGTAGGATTTGCCTAAAATAAACTTCTGAGTTTAAATCCTACAACTCTCTGTAAAATTACTCTGAAAAAATAGTAAGGCCACTACAACAGAGAAGTATGCTTTAAAAAAATGTGAGTTTAATACTTGTGTGACGTCACATGGCAAAAGTCAAAAGAAATCCAGCAAGATTCTCAGGAACAGCATTCTCTCTTCAACTGAGTAAAAAGCTTCAAAAATAGTATATTCCTACACTTTTCAGGTCTAGGTATTGCTTAAAAATGACCCTGGCAGACTCACGTTCAGCAGGTTTAACCAGGGTAAGTCTGCATATAAACACAGATGTTCAGCAGATAAGCAGAACCAAACTGTCTAATGTCAAACTGTAGACTGCTATCTTCTACCGTAGCATTTTATCTCACTGAACATTTTCAATTTACTTATTTTAAACAGCTAAAATCAGTGAAAACTGACTGCATACAATTAACTGATTGTTAACTTTTGCGAAAATGTATTAACACTTTTGAGGAGCTCACAGTGGTATGAAAATAGTAGTTAATTTTAACCTTACCGTGTAGATGGTATCATGGGAAAAAAATTTTTTATGGAAACATTGAAGCCACATTCCAAGGGATGAGCAACAAAACTGAAGCTTGAATGCCAATGAAGGTTACAAATGGACAATGACCTTACACATTCCACCAAATTAGTTACAACGTGGCTTAAGGACAACTAGCTAATATTTTTGAGTGCCTTTCACAAATTCCTGATCTCAGGCCCTTAGAAAATACAGCTGAAAAAGTGCATGGGAGCAAGGCAGCCAACAAACCTGACTGAGTTCCATGAGTTCTGTCAGGAAGAATGGGCCAAACTTCCTGCCCATTCAAACAGTGAAAGGTTATGTGTATTTTTATACAATGAATTAAAACATCTGGTTTCAACTGTTTTCAAAATAACTGTATTTTAACATATTGGAGAAACATTTGGTGATGACTACTATTTTTGATTGCATGTTTTGTAGGTTTTGAACCGTGGGATGATAATAACAACACATTCGCTTCACATGGGTACAATAACTCGTGAAAATCTGCTGATAACAGCTGATATGGTTCCATCTTTCCGCCTGGTTGGTTACTATTACAGCAAAACAGGTGACATCATAGCTGACTCTGTGTGGGTCGATGTCAGGGATGAATGCAAATTAAAGGTCACGGTGAGTAATCACAACAGATAAGAGAGTCCAGTAACACAGCTAAACAAACAGAGCTTAACCTCAGGTCACTCCACTTCTGTGCATTTGCTTTTTTCTTCAGGCTGGACTATTGAGAAATTATATTATTGTTAAAATTATGGCTGACAGAAAGTTGTTGGAAGTTCACAAACTTAAAACTGCAATTTAACTTTATATGAGAACTTTATATGTATGTAAGTGTTACAAATATATTTCACGTTAGATTTTTAGGATGAATGCAAACTACTACTGAGAAGATATCTTTAATATCTTTACCTCACTTTAGGTCAAACATAAAGGACAGCCTACGCCAGGAAAACCAACTGAACTGGAAATAGATTTACACAAGCAAGAAGCTAAAGTGGCTTTGCTAGCTGTGGATAAGGCTTTCTATGGTCTCAAAGCTGATAATAAACTTACAGCCAAACAGGTAATACACTGCAGACATGCTTTTTTTTGTTTTGTTTCCTACATCATCGGAAATATTAGAAACAGAAATTCAAAATGCTTCACTTGTTTTTGCAGATATTTTCGACCATGACCTCATATGACCTTGGCTGTGCATACAGTGGAGGATCTGACACAGCAGCAGTGCTCGTGGATGCTGGCCTTGCTTTTGCTTCTCAGGCCAAGACCGAGTGGAGGAAAGGTGTAAAAGAAAATAATTTCATTCATTAAGTGATATTTTATATGTTGTTTCTCGCAATCTAAACTTGTGACTCTGAATACTCTAAGTCAATGAATTTCAATACTTGCTATTTTATATATACTTATATACCTACTTATGTCCAAAAAAATGAGTGTTAGGTTAATTGGTCTTTCTACAGTGCTCTTAGGTGTGAATGAGTGTGTGCATTGTTGTTTGTCCTGTTTGTGTGTTGCCCTGCAATTGGCTGGCGACCAGTCCAGGGTCTACCCCGCCTCCAGCCCATAGACTGCTGGAGATAGGCACCAGCTTCCCCACGACCCACTTTGGAAGAAGCAGTAGAAAATGACTGACTGACATACTTATATACTGCATGATTAGACTGAATTGACTTTGTAAAGTGCCTTGAGATGACGTGTTGTTAATTGGGGCTATATAAAGAAAATTGAATTGAATTGAGTTCAATATAGACATATGCACACACACACACAGACATATATATATGTATACATATATGTGTGTTGAGAGACAGGGGGGCATTAAAGGTAAGGTCACATGCATTTCATCATGCAAATCCAGTCAGCAACTTGGAATGTCCTACCGTTGTCTATCCCTGTCTGGTTACATACCAATGGTTGAAGTTCCCTCTGCTGTCTGTCCCTCATCAGATATATTTTGTTTAACTAATCTTTTAGCAATGCCTCACTTCAAACGTATTGAATAATTTGTATGAGTACAATTTTTCATTCATATTTTCTTTATTGAATTTTCTTTAACTCACGAATTTTCTTTAACTCACGTGCAGATTTTGGATGTAAATCAAAAAATGTAAGGTCAAGACGTTCAGTGGACCTTAATAAAGAAAAGATGAAATTGAGTAAGATTTCCGTCCCAGCATTTTTTGACCTTGATAAAATAATACCTAAAGTAACAATATAATAAATCATGTTTTTTTTTTTCTCTTCCAGAGCTAGAGTTTGAAGAAGCTGAACTGCAAAAATGTTGTATTCATGCATTTTCTCACATCCCAATGAGAGAAAATACATGCAAGACAAGATCAAACCGGGTCCGTCTAGTGAAAGGAAATCAGGCATGTGCGGATGCTTTCCTAAAGTGCTGCCTTGCAGCAGAGAAACTGAGACAAAAAAAGATGCTCGAGGATGCTCAGAGTGGACTTGGAAGGAGTAAGTTGATACAAATTAGCACCGTTTTGAATGACAGGAAGTGACAATGCTCAAATACAATTTAAATGGTTGATACAACTAATGTACCTTTTTTTTACTTTTAGCTGCAACAACAGCTGACATTGAAGAGTTTTTTTTTGAGACTAACGCTCAGTATATTAGACGATTTTTCCCCCCAAGCTTTGAATTCAAAGATTATTTGGTAAATGACAAAAAATGGTAAGAAGCTAATATTGCCAAAATGGTCAGTTTTGCTCTTTGTTCAGTGCAAACTAAACGTAAATGATATTATATTAAAAAAAAGTATAAAACATTTGTCAAACCAGTGTTACAAATGTGTTTTAAAATACATTCTATTGAAAACCTTTTAGGCACTATTTAATGCTCCCTGACTCTATCACCACATGGGAGATTCAAGTTGTCACTTTATCTCCAGAAACAGGTAAGAGTACAGAATATAAGAGGAAAACGTTGCTTGAGAATAATCTTTTAATAATTGCCAAAAATAACTCTTACCTTTGGCCTATTCCTTTCAGGTCTGTGTGTAGTTAAGCCACATGAGATCAGAGCTTTTAAGAAGTCATTTGTGTCTCTGAGGCTACCTTACTCCGTGAAAAGGTTTGAGCAACTGTCTATTGCACCCGTTATCTACAACCATGATGAGCGAGAGTTACGGGTAAATAAAATGTAGAGAAAAAATGTCTTGGAAAGCATTAACTGTTTATTCAAAATATTCTGAAAGAAATTCAAATTGCTATGTTTTAACCTTTGGATTTGTACAGGTGGCTGTACATATGGAACAAACCGAAGGAATTTGCTCCCCTGCTTCCGCCACCGCCCTTTCCTACAGGGAAATAACTGTAAAGAACCACTCTTCTCAGTTTGTTTCCTTTTCAGTTGTCCCCATGGTAGCTCGTTCATTACCTATTAAAATACGTCTCTTTGATGTTGAAAGGGAGATGGGAATAGATGCATTGGAGAAAGTCTTAAAAGTACAAGTAAGAGGCTGAGAGTTTTGTTCAACAATAATTTGTGGTATCATAGAACACAAGACAATGATGCCAGTGATACACACTGATAGAAATCTTTTTCTCTGCCCAATTTGGTTGAAGACTGAGGGAGCATTAAGGCGAGAGGAGAAAACTAATCTGGTTAATTTAGATGGTGAGTTTTTGTTATTCCTTAGTGATTCTTGCTTGGCTGTTGTAAACGTTTTCATTCTGAAGTAAACCTCTCTGACAAAATAGGACGGAGTTCACATACAATATATCTTGATGGGACATTGCCAGATGACACAGTCCCCGAGGCCAGTACCAATATATTTGTTTCAATGGAAGGTGGGTTGCTGTTCTGCTTGGACACAGAACTCTGCTCAGAAATAACATACATCTGAATCTTTCACCACTCTCATTCACAGGGAATGGATTTGGTGGTTCATTTGCAAAGAATCTTCTTTCCCCAGAAAAAGTTTTAAAACTTATCGAACTACCTACAGGGTGCTTGGAACAGACGATGCGAAAACTAGCACCGACAACCTTAGCCATCCGCTACCTTGACTTGGGTGGCCAGTGGTTTTACCTGGATTCTGGCGCCCGAGATGACGCTCTTGATAAAATTGAACATGGTAGGAAAACTCTACACCTGATATCTCTGTTTGTGATGAAACTGCCCTATTGCATCTGTTTTTGTATTTTTCAAAATGTTAAATCTTCTATTAACAAAATCTACAATACATTAAAAAGGAAATATAATGTCACTGGAAAAACTAATTACATTTACTTGTATGTGTAGAATACCTACTGTGCCTTGTAAAAGTATTAATTTTGTCCTCATATTTTCACATGGAGCTGGGTTTTCACTACGATTAGGTAATAGTAACACATGAATATACGTTGATCTAAACCATTTTACTGTGACCATGGCTATATGTTTAGGGGAATTTTCCTGCTGGAAGGTGAACATCTGGCCCACTATTGTCTGTCTGTCTCAAGTAATTTGCAGCCTGTTTCTTCTTGGCCTGTATTTAGCTCCATACATCTTCCTATCAACTGTGACCAGCTTCCCTTTCCTGCTAAAAAAAACTCCCTGTACATTGATACTACAACCACAATCTTTTATTGTGAATATCGTGTGTCAAGGGTTTTAGTTTCTCTGCACACATAGTATAAAGCATGTAGGCAAAAACGTTTAGTTTTGGTCCCATACAGAACACCCTGTTCCATATGTTTGTTGTGTT
Organism: Girardinichthys multiradiatus; assembly: GCF_021462225.1. Lineage (NCBI taxonomy): Eukaryota > Metazoa > Chordata > Actinopteri > Cyprinodontiformes > Goodeidae > Girardinichthys > Girardinichthys multiradiatus. The sequence continues at coordinate 4,927,638 of NC_061796.1, forward strand.
CCTTACATAAATTAATGCACACCTGCAAACAGACTTCAACGATTCAACAATCTTGATGGTCTTCTAATAAGGTCAGATGTGTTTAGTACACAAATAATAGCTTTCCTGTTGACAGATTCCACCACTTGAGCTGTGGATCCCCCAGGGCACTGTTCATTCCAACCCCCAAAAATAGAACATATAGCACAACTCCAAACCTACTGATACATGGCTGTCACTTTAAATCTACAGGATGGGCAAAGTGAGAACAATGGTACCTCTGGGGTATGAATACTTTGGCAAGGCACTGTATGGATGGGACCCCATACATACTAAAGAGGTGTTCAAATATTGAACCTTTACATTTCTGTGACAATTCTCAAAGTCTAATTTAACCCAATCACACAATATCCAATTCAATAAAATTATATAGCAATCACAAACATCACTTCTGGAAATGATAAAAAACACATTAGTAAAATATCGTCTAACTAGGAAGGACCAGGATGTTTACGTAAATGAACTAGTTAAACTTGGAAATATTACTAATAAGTTTGTTTTAATTATTTAATATTCTTTATTGAAGCTCTTTCCACCTTCTTAAAACTTTGAAATAAAGGTGTCCTTTATTGCAGTGGTGTACCTCCCTTATTGTTGTTCTCCGTGTGTGGACACAAAAAGAGGTCCTTGACCAACCTTGTTTGACACAATTCCACCATTTTATTGGTATTATTTCTTTTTTAATTATGGCTCTGACTGTAAATATGGGACACAATAGACAAGCTACTTTCCTTTAGCAACTTCTATGAAGATGAAGACATCTGCCACAATTGAATAGCAGGCTCATTAGTCCAAGCCACTTTGAAGACCAGCTGAGGCAAATAGGTCCCGCTGTTATCTCATTTTTACACTTCAGGGCAACTGGAGGTCAGAGGTCAGGGATTAAATATTAAATGGCCATAGACAGTCTAACCTAAAACTGTAAGGTATAAATAAAAAATGTTAGGCTTACATTTATGTTATCGTAATTGTTGGGGCTGCCATTTTTGATGGTGGCACCACTGAAAGGAATTTACTGGAATGAAATGCAAGTTTGTTTTAAGGTTTTTTGTTTTACACATCTTCATCAGGCTTTCCAATAAACATAAAGGGTTCAATGGCTTTACTTACTTATGTGCTACTTATATGGTCAAATCATTTTCAGGCTATATGAAGATTTTATCATATAAGAAACCCAATGGATCCTACGGAGCATGGAGGGATGTGTCATCAAGTAACTGGTGAGTAATTATCCTAAACCCTTTCCATGTATATGAAAATTACAAATTTTTTGACTATGATAAATAACTTTCAAGCTTTTTTTCATTTCTAGTGTAATATATATCCTGTGAATTCAACTGAAAATAAACCTAATCATTTAATCTTTAAAAAAAAGAAAATACAAAATCTGTAATAACATGGTGTGCACAACCTTGAACTAATATTTTGTTGAAGTCCCTTTCGCTTAAGTTTCAGGATTCAATCTTCTTAAATAGTTCCCATCAGCCTTGTGCATCTTTACTTGTTAATGCTAGCCCTCTGGGCCTTGCAAAAATTCTCCAGATTAGTCAGATTAGTCACTAGTACTATTTTGAATACATCTCATGTATTCAAAAGAGAGAGAGAGATGTATTTGTAAAAGGTCATGTGTACAGACCTTTTTAAGAGATCCTGCAGATTTTCTGTCAGATTATTTTCCATACTCTGTAAAGGCAAATCCGAAGACTACATTTAAAATTTCCATCTTTAACTTCAGCGTTCTATCTTGAAGGTATTGGGTAAAAATGGACAGATATTGGGCCTACTCACAGTTTTATCTACTCTGACATAAACTCAAGTTCTATTAGAAGAAAGAAACCACAGACCTTAACAACTGCTCCCAGAAGATTTTAGCCAGGCATGGACGTTTTCTTTAGAAGAAAATCTGTTTTCCAATGCACCTTCTTGTACAGGATAAATGCCATAAAGGGAGAAGTCTGAAACTATTCATCAGGGTCTCAGTTTTTTAGGTCTCCAAAACCTGGAATTTTAACAAGGGTGTCTAAGATTTTGAGAGCCACTTGTTACTCTTTTCCCAAAGGGTGACTGCTCTTGTAGTAAAGATTCTGTCAATGATTGCGGAGCGTCAAACAGCTGGTTCTGGAGAGCTCGGTCGACGTGTCAAAGTTGTACCAGAAGAAGAGATAAACCACCCGGTCAGTTACTTGCTGTCAGTACAGCAGAATGATGGCTCCTTCAGAGACCCTAATCCTATGTTACACAGAGGCGTCCTGGTAAGCTCTTTTGGAGTGTGCAAGTATATGACAAAACTTAAACAATTAAATAAAAAACAAGTTATGTGAAAGCTCTGTCATTGTTCTATGTAGAGAGGAAAAGACCAATATGCATCCATGACTGCCTTCATCACTCTTGCATTGAACCGGTCCCATCAATTTCTTACATCTGAAATGCAAAATGAAGTGGTGAGATTTTCACTGATTGCTTTGCTGGATTTGTGTTGATTTGTTTCCAGCATTAGTACTTTTTAGCAGTTACTGTATTAATCCAAAGCAATTTTCTGTCCTAATGTTTTGGCTCAAAGACTACTTTTTGGAGATCTCTTGATTATAATCAAAATTATTCTCAAATTTAAAATAGATCATACTTTAAATCTTGTTTTTTGACCTATTACAGGTTTGTCTGTTTTGCTTGACTGGATCTTTACTGATTTTTATCAAATAAGAAATAATTAAAATTTTGGCATACTTGAATTTAAGACACATTGCATGCTTTGTTAATATACTGGCGTTCGATACTTGTGGTTATTGCTTCACTTTAATTTTTTTAATTTGCATTTGTCAGTAACATTTTTGAAAAAAGAAATTAACCGCCTGTTTACTTTCTAACAGGAGACAAGCATATTAAGGGCAACAACGTATCTCCAGTCACAACTTGAAGAGCTGAGCCATACCTATGCGGTGGCTATTACAGCTTATTGCCTATCAGTTTCCCAGCTACTGGGGGAGGATCGAGTAAATGCATGGAATAAACTTCAATCAATGGTGACAACAGGCATGTCCAATCAAACTGATTGCCTCAGATTCATTGTTTGATATAAAATCTATCGTGCGTTTTTTTGGATAGCGACAACAAATGTGAGGCTAAAACAAGATGTGAAAAGAAACAATTTTTTTTTCATATTCTGACATGGGATCAGACTAAACTTTTCCTGTTTTAGGTCAGAATAGGAGAAAAGAGAGATAAGACACAGTATATTTTTATTACTGAAAGGAATGTCCAGTCAATATATTGTTCAGGAAAAAGACATATTCTATGTCCCAGAAGTGAACGTGTTTTTGTGAAAAATGTGCTTACCAAAACAAAATCAAAAGACCTTGTGAAGATTCTGGCTGAAGTGAAACAAGCCCGTTACCAGTTTGGGCTAAATGGCCACTCGGAGAGAAGAAGCCAGATTACAGATGTCACAAGGAAAGGACATTATGCTAAAATACTGCAGCAACATCTCAAGGCATAAACCAGGAAGTTAAAGCTTGGGGAGAAATAGATCTTCCAAATGGGCAATGACACTAAACCTGAAGACAAATTAGTTACAAAGAGGCTGTGGGATAGCAAAGAGTGTCCATCACAAAACTCTGATATTAGTAGTCAGAGCTGAAAATGTGTGTGAGCAAGGCAACCTAAAAACCTGACCAGTTCTGTCTGAAGGAATGGACCAACATTTCAGTAAGCTATAGTGAGAAACTTGGCAACGGCTTCACTTAATGTTCAACCCAAGTCATGCAGTTTAAAAGGTAATGCTAACAAATATTAGGGCAGTGTATAGAAACATCTAAATATGAATAAAGAAAAAAACATTTCTCATTATTCTGGAAATGCAAATAATTGGATCCTCACTAAGCTAAAACTGCTAAATTGTATTGAATTGATGTCAGACAGCATTAGAAAAAGGTTATATGTCCTTACATACAATGTATGTTTTGACGGTTTTCAACTGTATACAATCAAGAAAGAGGCATGATAAACATGTATTTATATTGATCCAATAGTTAAAATAAGACCTTACTAATTTTCTACATTGTCATTACAGCTCAGAACAAATTTGGTTTTGTTTAACAGATTTTGCAACAACTTTAAATTAATTTGTTTTTAGACCACACCATAGAGATTTGCCCAAGTGGGAGAGTCTACTTGTGTTTTTGCTCCTCCACTTTTTGACCCAAAGAGTCTTTTTTAATTTTATTAAAGTTTTTTTTTAACAACCAACCAAAAATGTATTATTATAAATAATTGCTGAGGTTAAGTCCCACCCTCCTTCACCTCTGAGTTGGTTAGGTCCAACTCACTTATACACCACCGTCTGATTTTGAAATAACAGTCACTTCACCTCAGTGTTATTTCTGCAGTCAGACAATTTTCCACCTGCACAGCTTTTCAAGTGTTATAACAGTCCTGCATCTCTCTCACTTACCATAAATCTGATAAAATATATTAGAAAGAATTTCATGCCATTGCAGGTAAAGGCTGTAGGTTGCTCATACCTGTAACTAATTGGTAACAGTGACACAGGAACACAAGCAAGGTCTTTTTGGAACAAACTCTGACTGTAAATCTTTCATATTGTCTTATTAATTAGCATTAACTAATACAGGATATTTCTTTTTTTTTTTTTTTTTCGGAGATTAAAACTCTCCACCACAATTTTAGAGTATTCTAGATCCACAAGCTACTAACAAACCATATGAGAGATGGAGTGCCAGAGCTAATGGTTCATATCTGGAGTCCTCATTTATGGTTCGGTGATGGAGGGCTCAGTATTTTCCAAAATTTCCTGCCCCATTTTATAACATACTCGGGTGCCCATGAGCCAGGAGGATACAAATTTCGCATGAAAAGTTCATATCAAACAAGTATTCACTGCAGAGTACTTCCTGGTATGCAGCGAAAATGTTATTCATTTGTTGTTGTTGTTTTTTTCTTCCACATTGTTATTAGACGAGAATAATTGCTACCTGTGGACAAATAGCACCACGACCACAGCCATCACAATTGAGACCACATCCTATGCTCTCCTAGCTGCAGTGAAAAATGGTGACAGCGAGTGGGCAAACCGTACAGCCTGCTGGTTGGTCAGTCAAGAAAACTATTTTGGGGGCCAACGATCATCTCAGGTAATTGCAATGTCTAACTGATTACAGCAACTTAAATCTAAACTATCCTCTTTTCTAGGAGACTGTCTCTTTTTTCCTAATTTTGTTAGTTTAATACAATATTTAGTAATAATCAGAAAATGCTAGACATGCTTCTGGTTTTCTTTCTGGCCAGGACACCATCATGGCACTGGAAGCCCTGTCAGAATATGAGCTAACAAAGAGTGTTAGTTCTGTCACAGATGTAACAGCAGAGTTTACAGTCCCAGGAAAGATTGAAATCATTAAGCTTGAACTGAAAAACAATAACGAGATAGTGGAAACAGACCTGCAGGTAATGAAGAGCGTGTGTGCACTACTAATAATGAGAAAACATGTCCTCCTGAAGTAATTGTTCTTTTCTTTTAACCTTTTTTGTCAGAAACTTACTGGGAAAAACATCACCATAGAGCTGAAAGGACAAGGAGATATCAAGCTGAAAGTGAGCTGCTTTCATTTCTCCTCTATTTTAAGACTGACACCTGAAATTTACAGTAAATCTCGTCCTATTTTGCAGACTGTAAAGGCTTATCATCTGTTGGACCCTGAAGATGATTGTTCCAAACTTAATATCAGTGTCAAAGTGGAGGGGAAAGTGATGTACACCGGTAAGCTTTTTAACAACAATAAAAAAACACAGACATCAATAAAACTGAATACTTACAGCCACCTCTGTGTTTGCAGCAAAGATCATAGATAATTATGAGTACTACGATGATTATGATGCTACTGTGGAAAAGCAGACACGTGTAGCACGGTCGGCGATTGAGCGTTTTGATGCTCTCACACGAAGCAGGAGAGATGTTGAAAATGACCTATATTCAGACAACATTGTTACTTATACTGTCTGTGTCAGGTTAGTTGACAATCCACTATACATGCTGTCCTTTGAAAATGTATTTGACTTCTTACAAATTGTTTTTTCGTCACACTCAAATGTTTTGAATCATCACAAAACTCTAGTAAATACAAAAAGCAGTTTTTAAAAGATGAATTTATTTATCAGGGAAAAAAGCTTTTCAAACCAGCCTTGGTAACCAAAGTAATTGTCCTCTAAACTCTTGGTGGCAACAAGTGCAATTAAACGTTTGCAACTGCTAGCAATAAGTCTTTTACATCGACGTGGAGGACATTTGTCCCAATTTTCTGGGCCAAAACATTTTAGTACAGTCATATTGGAAGGTTTAAAAAAATAATACCCTGTTTAGAGAACATGCCACGGCAGCTGGATCATATTTAAATCTGGACTTTGACTAGTCCACAAAATATTTTCTCAGAAGTCTTGGGGATCAAGATGTTTTTTTTAGCAAATGTGAGACCGAGCTTACAATTTTTTTCATCATCAGCTATTTTCACCATGGGTACCATTTTACCAGGGTGCTCCACCGCCTCTCTACCAGTGACTGCTGGAAATAGGCACAATCCTCCCATGCGACTTTGCAAGGATAAGCGGGTATAGACAAAGAATGGATGGGTGGACAGGGTGACAATTATGTATTCACAAATTGGGCCTTGTTGATGATGACGGCTTTTTTTTTTTACCTTTAATAAGTTAAATAATCATTTGAAAACTACATTTGTATTTACTCTGGTTGTCTTTGATGTTAACATTTGTTTGTTGATATTACATATTTAAGTGTTAGAAGAAAGAAAAAACTAAAATATTCTGTAAGGGGGCAAAAAGGTTTTCACAGAAAAGGTAAGACAGCAAAATTTGAGGAATTTCTTTGTTTTTCCTCTACATAGTTATAGACCAAACAGCCCTCTCACTGGAATGGGCATCGCAGACATCACATTACTTAGTGGATTTGAGGTGGAAGTCGAAGACCTGGAAAGGGTTTGTTGTTCTCTTTATTACCTCTTTAAATCTCATCTTCTGAAAGTGTAAAAGACTATTTTATATGTGGATCTAGCAGACATTTCTTAATAATTGTTTTAAGCTCCGATGCCTTCTCTTTTTTAAGTGTATGTGAACCTCTTCAATGTTAATAAACAGTGCTAAACTATACAAATCCGCTGGATAATGCCAATATTTTGAAGAACACTGATGTGGATAAGACAACATAATCAGGATTCATCACTAATTTATGGTAAAATTTAGCAATTAGAGGAAACGTCAGAAACCAATGTCTCAGTTAATACAATTGATTCCATAATTCCTCAGATTTTTTCAAAACTCAATCACAAGATTTTCCAAAGAGATGTCAAATCAAATGTGTTCAAAGTAATTCAGAGTTCAAACCAGTTTGACTGGTTTATCTGATTGTTTACTAATTTATCAAGCCTGGTAGAAAACTAAGTTTCCAAACCATTTATTGTTGTTTTATATTATGTATTTAAATTTTTATTTATTGCCAAGACAAAAAAAAATTACATCCAATAGGTTACCCCCAAGAAATGTCTTGTCTTGTGGTTTCTGAGATGATTCAATGTTTGTTTCCATCTCAGCTAAAACAGCCACCTGAGCAATACATTAACCATTATGAGATATCCCCTGGAAGAGTGCTGTTATACTTTAATGAGGTAAGGCTAAATTCAAGTTAAGATTAGGGTATTTTGTATGTCCAATATAACACTTTTTTCCTCTCTGTCTCCAGCTGTTTGAGACCGAAGAATGTGTGAGTTTCAGTGCTAATCAGACAGTACTAGTTGGCCTTTTACAACCTGCTCCAGCTGAATTCTATGATTACTATGAACCAAGTATATTATTCTTTTTTAATTTCAATTACCTCTCGCTTAATGTCCTCCATGTCAAATTTATGAGGAACTATTCTCTTTGCAGATGTAAAATGCACTGTGTTCTACTCGCCCCCACGAAGAAGCAAGTTGGTCTCCCAACTGTGTTCAGAAGATGTTTGCCAGTGTGCAGAAAGTAGGCACTCCATACCAAAAAATGTATACTTAGTGTCTGACAGTATTCATACTCATTTTACTTTTTTCCCATTTTAAAAACACAGACATAATGTATTTTATTTTAATTTTTATGTGATTGACCAACACAAAGTACTGCACAATTATAAAATGCAAGGAAAACGCTAAATAATTTAAACATTTTGACAACAAAAAAAAAAATCTGAAAAATGTGCCGTACATTTCTATTAATACCGGCCAAAGCCAATATGTTCTAGAACCACATTTCCCAGTCTACTTTGCAAATTAGTTTACACTCAGTAAGACAGGATGGAGAGTATCTGTGAACAGTAAGTTACATATCTTGCAAAAAACTCTCAGTAGGATTTAATACTGGTCTTTGACTGGGCCATGCCACCAAATGAAGATTGATCTAAACCACTGCACTGTAGAATGGGCTGAATGTTTAGGGCTGTTATCCTGCTGGCAGGTGAACCTCTGGCCCAGTTATAAGCCTTTTTGTAACATCTTAATCTATCTTCCGATCAACTCTGACCAGCATTCTTGTCTCCACAGAAAAGAAATGAAACCTGGATGGGCAGCATGATGTTGTCACCACCACATTTCATGGTGGGGATGGTGTGTTCAGTATTAGTTTCCCCTACACAGAGCATTTGGCCTTCTTCCACGGGTTTACTGTGTCACCTACATAACTTGTGGTAATCTGCATACAGGCCTTCGTATAGCTCTCTCTCAACATTGGCTTTCTTCCTCCATAAATGCCAGATTTGTGGAGTGCACAACTAATTCTTGTCCCATCATCAGTTTCTCCCACCTGAGCTGTGGATCTCCACAACCCGTCGTCGTCGTCATTTTCCGCTTATCCGGGACCCGGTCGCGGGGGCAGCAGACTCAGCCGAGACACCCAGACGTCCCTCTCTCCAGACACCTCCTCCAGCTCCTCCAGGGGGAGCCCAAGGCGTTCCCAGGCCAGCCGAGAGACATAGTCCTTCCAGCGTGTCCTGGGCCGTCCCCTGGGCCTCCTCCCAGTGGGACGTGCCTGGAACACCTCCCGAGGAAGGCGTCCAGGAGGCATCCGGTATAGATGCCCGAGCCACCTCAACTGGCTCCTCTCGATGTGGAGGAGCAGCGGCTCTACTCCGAGCCCCTCCCGGATGGCCGAGCTCCTCACCCTATTTCTAAGGGAGTGCCCGGCCACCCTACGGAGGAAGCTCATTTCAGCCGCTTGTATCCGGGATCTCGTTCTTTCGGTCAAGACCCAAAGTTCATGGCCATAGGTGAGGGTAGGAACGTAGACCGACCGGTAAATTGAGAGCTTTGCTTTTCGGCTCAGCTCTCTCTTCACCACAATGGACCGGCACAGTGCCCCCATTACTGTGGCAGCCGCACCGATCCGTCTGTCGATCTCCCGCTCCATTCTTCCCTCACTCGTGAACAAGACCCCGAGATACTTAAACTCCTCCACTTGAGGCAGGAACTCCCTTCCAACCTGAAGAGGACAAGCCACCCTTTTCCGGTTGAGAACCATGGCCTCGGACTTGGAGGAGCTGATCCTCATCTCAGCTGCTTCACACATGGCTGCGAACCGCCACAGCGCATGCTGTAGGTCTTGGCTAGAGGGGCCCAGCAGGACTACGTCCTAATAAAGGGCCCCAGATTCCATACTCCTGGAGCACCCCCCACAGGGCATCACGAGGGACACAGTTGAATGCTTTCTCCAGGTCCATAAAACACATGTGAACCGGTTGGGCAAACTCCCATGAACCCTCGAGCACCCTGTAGAGGGTATAGAGCTGGTCCAGTGTTCCACGGCCGGGACGAAAACCACACTGCTCCTCCTGAAGCCGAGGTTCGACTATCGGCCGGACTCTCCTCTCCAATACCCTGGCGTAGGCCTTACCAGGGAGGCTGAGGAGTGTGATCCACCTGTAGTTGGAACACACCCTCCGGTCCCCCCTTCTTATGAAGGGGGACCACCACCCCAGTCTGCCAGTCCAGAGGCACTGTCCCTGACCGCCACGCAATGTTGAAGAGGCGTGTCAACCATGGCAGCCCTACAACATCCAGAGACTTGAGGTACTCAGGGCGGATCTCATCCACCCCCGAAGCCTTGCTACCGCGGAGCTTTTTAACCACCTCGGTGACTTCAGCCTGGGTGATGAAAGAGTCCAACCCCGAGTCCCCAGCCTCTGTTTCCACCACGGAATGCGTGATGGCAGGATTGAGGAGATCCTCGATGTACTCCTTCCACTGCCCGATAATGTTCTCAGTCGAGGTCAGCAGTCTCCCACCCCCACTATAAACAGTGTTGGCGAAGCACTGCTTCCCCCTCCTGAGGCGCCGGTCGGTTTGCCAGAATTGCTTCGGGGCCAACCGGTAGTCCTTCTTCATGGCCTCACCGAACTCCTGCAAGGCCCGAGTTTTTGCCTCTGCCACAGCCCGGGCCGCGGCACGCTTGGCCTCACGGTACCCGTCAGCCGCCTCACGAGTCCCACAAGCCAACCACAGCCGATAGGACTCCTTCTTCAGCTTGACAGCATCCCTTACTGCCGGTGTCCACCACCGGGTACGGGGATTGCCGCCGCGACAGGCATCGCAGACCTTGCGGCCGCAGCTACGGGCAGCAGCATCGACAATAGATGTGGAGAACATGGTCCACTCGGACTCTATGTCTCCAACATCCCCCGGAATCTGGTCGAAGCTCTCCCGGAGGTGGGAGTTGAATACATCCCTGGCCGAGGGCTCCGCCAGGTGTTCCCAGCAGACCCTCACTATGCGCTTGGGCCTGCCAAGTCTGTCCGGCTTTCTCCTCCTCCAGCGGATCCAACTCACCACCGGGTGGTGATCAGTAGACAGCTCAGCCCCTCTCTTCACCCGAGTGTCCAAAACATGCGGCCGAAGGTCTGATGATACGACCACAAAGTCGATCATTGACCTCCTGCCTAGGGTGTCCTGGTGCCAAGTGCACTGATGGACATCCTTATGTTTGAACATGGTGTTTGTTATGGACAATCCGTGACTAGCACAGAAGTCCAATAACAAAACACCACTCGGATTCAGGTCGGGGAGGCTATTCCTCCCGATCACGCCTCCCCAGGCGTCACTGTCGTTCCCCACGTGGGCGTTGAAAGTCCCCCAGCAGAATAATGGAGTCCCCGGGAGGGGCACTATCCAGCACCCCCGACAGGGACACCAAGAAGGCCGGGTACTCTGCACTACCACTCGGCCCGTAGGCTGAAATGATAGTCAGAGACCTCTCCCCAACCCGAAGGCGCAGGGATACGACCCTCTCATCCACTGGGGTAAACCCCAACACAAGACGGCTGAGCTGGGGGGCAACAAGCAAACCCACACCAGCCCGCCGCCTCTCCCCGTGGGCCACTCCAGAGTAGAAGAGAGTCCAACCCCTCTCAAGGAGATGGTTTCCAGAGCCCACGCTGTGCTTGGAGGCGAGCCCGACTATTTCTAGTCGATATCTCTCGACCTCCTGCACAAGCTCAGGCTCCTTCACCCCCAGCGAGGTGATATTCCACGTCCTTAGAGCCAGCCTAAGCATCCGGGGATCGGGCCGCTGAGGTCTCCACCTTCGTCCACCACCCAATCCTCTTTGCATCTCCACAACCCCTCCAGAGTTAATGTGGGCATCTTGACCACTTCTCTGTTAATGCTCTCATCCTTTGACCTGTCATCTTAGGTGAACAGCCATCTCTTATTGGTGTTTGGATGTGCCATACTCGTTCTATTTCCAGATGATGGATTGAACAGTCCTTTGTGAGAAGTTTAAACCTTGGGATATTGTTTTATATTTCGTTTTTTATAAGGCTGCTGGTCTACTAATGTGGGCTAATCTCTGAGGTGTTCACAAAACAGCTGAATTTATCTTATGATTAAATTACCCACATGTGGGCTCTCTTTATTTATACAGTTGATGCAATTGGATGCATGGGATTTTTCTGCAATATTGACATAAAGGGGAATAAATAAAAATACATAAAAATATACAGTTTTATATATTTATTTCTAAGAGAATTTGAACATTTTTTATCTTTTTTTTAACCTCACAGTTATGTGCTACTTTGTGTTCACAAATCCTATGTAAAATACATAAACATTTGTGGTTGTAACTGGAGCAAATGAGGAATAGTTGAAGGTATAATTATATTTTTATATATAATCACCCTTTCAACCTATAATTGTTCACTTTTTCAAGTTTGTATTATATGACTAATGAATGTGGACTTTATTTAACAAACAAAAAATTGTATTCTGTACCCAAACACTGATTGCAGACTAAATGTTTTGCTCTTTCTAATGAATTTAGCTGTAGATTTTTGCAAGCATTTTCATTACAATTTATGGACAGCCAACCTGAGCTGAAAATGATCAGACAGCACATGTACAGACTCAAGTCCACAAACGCTTTTTTACATGTGAATCCATAGATTCACATTATCACCACATCTTTGCCTGTTTTTCTGTTTTGTACCCCCAACTTTGAGAAAGAAAAGTCATTTGGAGCCATACTAACTTCTGTTAAATATGTTTGTTTAATTTATGCATCAAAAATGACTCTTTATGCTTTCTTTAGGACCCTGTCATACAGTACAAGATACCTTCAAATCAAAACAAGGCAAAAGAATCGCAAAGAAAATTCGTGTAGATCACGCATGCTTCTTCCCCAGAGTGGATTATGGTCAGTAGACTACAAGACTTTATTATACTACAGAAATATAGTTGGCAAACAACTTCAAAAAACTGATGATGTGCTGCATTTGTAGAAAGAACTGTTTATTGTCTATTGTACTATTGAGAGTCACAATCCAATAAATAAACAAAAACCTGTCAAATAAATGTTTAATAATGTGCTACTTCAAATTAAACCATGACAAACATGGTAAGTTAAATAATATGTTTATAATTATTTTATTATGTCAGTTTATCACAAAATCCTTCATTAGAATTTGAATACATGTGTTCATCCAATGTAATTAGTACAGTTTTTAATTATTTTATGTTGTCTGTGCTACAATCCATCATAAAACTGTTTAAGCTGTTAGTAAAGCTCATCACATCTAACTGGTTAGCCTGTACAGCAACTCATCTGCAGAACAATGACATTGTGTATAACTCTGCAAACAGTGCCTACTGACTGTCATGGGTAAGGTTGAAAAATAAAAAAAAATCAAGATTTCTTGCAACAGAGTAGTATAAAATGATTATATAAATGATTAAATAATTATGCTTTTTACAAATAATAATCGCAAATATTAATGAATTAATTCTGCATTTTAATACAGGTACCATATTTTGTTTTTTTGACAATGTATTTCCCGATATATTTAATTTCTCATAAATAATTATCCTTTTATTGCCTGTTATGTATCGTGGCAGGTTTGGCCCTTGATGCATAACAGGCTAGGGTTCATATATGATTCAGATTTTTAAATGTTTGTTTGTATTCCAGCTTACATTTTGGAAGTCACGGAAGTTTCTCATAGGAGCAACTTTGAGCTGTACAAAACTAGAATCATTGAGACCCTCAAATTTCGTAAGTAACAAACCAACACTGACAGTGGAGGTTAAAGAACAGGCTTTTAAATTCTTTGTGTACATTTTTGTAATTATGATGGTAATTATTTGTCTACCAGATGGAGACCTCCACGTAATGGCCGGCAGTGTTCGAGTGTTTGCCAAAAGGCTTCAGTGCAAGGGGTGGTTAGACCTAGGAAGACAGTATCTGATTATGGGCAAAGATGGGTCCACTAAAGATGCAGATGGAAAGTAAGTAAAAACACTCTTATCAATAAAAATACCGTTTTAAACAGACTGAATTACATTGTCTTTTTTCTGTCTTTGTAGCATGCAGTACCTGTTGGAATCAAACACCTGGGTGGAAAAGAAGCCACAAGATACGGAATGTGAAAAATCTAGAAACAGTTATGGTTGTGCTCAGTTTAATGCATTTACTGAGGAATACAAAACCTATGGCTGCAAACAGTAAATCTGATTAACAAAAATGTTAACCTTCAAGGCAGTTCAGACATTATTATTGATGAATTGTTTTCTTTGTCTTTGTGATAACTTGCATAAAAATAAATGCATAATAATATATAATTTCACTATAGTCTGTCAGGAAAAAGCAGAAATAATCAGACCTTAAGCAAATGACTCTTTAGGCCAGACTACCACTGTATCATTTCTAGTTAACAGAGTCTTTCATTTGTGTATGTTGCACTTACAAGATATCTTACTGAAATAAACACTGCTTAATGTTTGTTGAAAAAAATGCCTTTTTGTGTTTATCATTGCTTGTACATGCCAAGACAAGCTAGGCCCCTGAATATTTTTACCCCTACTGCAAAATTGGGTTTATTACCTAAAAAGTCCAAATAGTGATTAAAATAAACACCTCACAATTGTTAAAAGAGTTTAATGAAACTGATCTTAAGTCAAATACCTGAGCTGTTGAGGGTGATGTTTTATTGCATGTAGAATTTATTTCAAGAGAAATTTGCTCAATTCGAGAGAACTGGCCAAATGTTTTCAAAAAGATAGGCCCTGGTTGGATGTTCCTAGATATACAAGTAAAAGAATAGTTCACAAGTTTTATGCTAAAAGAACATCAGCTACAAGCACAGTGGTGGCACAGGGGTAAAGCGTGAGACCCATGTACAGAGCCCTTAGTCCTCGACACATGCTGTTGTGGGTTCGAGTCCCAGCCCATTGATGTGTACTGCATGCCCCCCTTTTCTCTCTCCACGCAATCTCCTGACAGCTCACTTTCAAAAATAATTGAAACATTTTGTGCCTAAAAAAAAAAAAAAAAGAACAGAAGCTATGCCAGCAGATTGTGGCAGAAAGAGGAAGCAATGACTGGCACCAGATTCTTAATAATGCAGGTCGTCAAAAACCCACAGCTACTGCAAAAGCCGCTGCAACAATACTTGGTGGCAGCAGCCCCAGATGTTTCAGTTTCCACAGTAAGGCACATAAATGCTGAAGAATGAAGCATGTGCGGCAAAGAACACCATGCCTACAGGCTGCTTTAAGAGAGATGACAAGATGGATTCTGAGTGGAAGAGCAACACTTACTCTTCAGTTAAAAAACATTGATTGGAAACAAGTGATGAGCTCCATTTCTGAGGCTAGAAGGCCTCATAGTCATCACCCTAATCTTTAGCTCCCTCTATAGAAAGGTCTCTGACTGGGCCGTTCCAAAACATTGACATGATTCCTGTCAGAAAAAGCCTGTAAATCAAGAGAAGACTTTAAAACTAAGTCTGCCATTGGTTTAAATAAATCTAGGCTTCACGGTGCTAAGGTGGCAATCATAGTCACCTAACTTGAACTCTATTGATGATTTCTGGTGGAAATTGAAAATGGAGGTTGGGTTATGCAAACTGTACCACATTAATGAAATGGAGGCCTTTGTCAATCAGGGGTGCTGTGGTGAGTTAACACACATTAGACATTTTCTATTGAGAAGTGCTGGCCATTGGTCGGAAATAATGGGCTCACTTCACAAAAGGTCATAAGAACAACAGGATGATTTACTACGTACTAAAAATGCTTTGAATGAATAAGCTGATTCATTTGAAACTTCAGTGGATTTATGTAGTGGCATTATGTGTTGATTATAGATAAATGCTTATAATATTAGCTTAGTTGAACATTTTGATTTTTATATATTTTATTTTTTGCATATTTGCATTGAGGGCTGAATAACTTTGGGTTCAAATACTCACTCAAACTGAAACTTAACATTGAAACAGAAAAGTAGACGTGTTTTTTCATATTTCTCCCGGCAACATGATTCAGCTTTCCTGTGAAATACATTCATTTTTTTATGTTTTCTTTTGCTTTTACGGGCAGCTAAGGATCTGAGAGGGGTCTCTGTGCTCGACCTACCCTCCTCTTCCTGCTTGACATCTGCAACCAGAGAAAAAGGAGGGGGGGAGTGGTTTTGGTATTTTCAGGCCTACTCACTCACTCTTATTGAAAGGCAGGGTTTTGATCAATCATACCCCTCATAAGGACAAAAATTCCACTTAAGAGAGAGTTTATGTCTCCTTTCGAATGCGGTTAAGCAGGAGATGTGATGCAGAAGGTTCTTAGTGCAATTACATACTCAGAACGAAAAGGACCGGGGAGGTTGTAGGTGAGGAGGCTGTGAACAAGCAAAGGCTTATGTGCTTATATTATTCTAATCTCAGAGAGCAGGTCCAATGTAAGCAAAACGGGGGACTGACCGTCACTTCAATCACAGCCTGTTCAATGTCCACACTGTTTTAACTTCACTATTAGACATTTCATTAGAGTCAAATGAATAAAGGGTAAATAAATATGCAGATTTCTCAAATACTTTTGGGTAACTGTCAGTAGCCAACCGCATGTTTTGAGAAAGAGAACTTTTTGCTGAACTCTCCTTGAAATAATCAGTGTCTTGTCAACCGTGAGAAGAGTACACTAAGGTCCTTAATTAATATCGCAATAAATTAGGACCAATAAAAGTAAAGTGATGGGTGCATTTCTTCAGAAGGATTTGAACTTTTAATTCATTTTGACTGATTTATAGAAGGGCTGCAGCGGAGGCATGTTTGTGAAAGGTGTCTTTAATTTGTCTATGTCTGTGAAACCTAAATTAAATGCCTGCATTTTTGATAAAGATGCTGACCTCCCAAATGTGCTCAAACAGCATCTGGAAAGACATGTTTGCATGATCAGGTGTATTTTCTCAGGTGTGCAAGAGCTGGTAGGTGCTGAAGTAATCCCTGAAGGCCAGGTCATGGTCAGCAGCGTGATGGTGGTCCATAGGGCAGAAAGGTGTAAAGTTAGAGCTAAACTTGCAGACAGACATTAAATAGAGATGGACCACCCACCTTGGAGTTCATGGGTTTTTGTTTTTTTTCACAACAGGCTGTCATCAGTGTGTAAGTGTGTGTATGAATGGGTGGATGACTGATTGTAGTGTAAAGCGCTTTGGGGTTTATGAGGACTTGATAAAGCGTTATACAAGTTCAGGCCATTTACCATTTACCATCAGCAATTTGTTTGCAGAAATGTCCCCAAAAAATAAAAATCTATTCACTGCATCATATTAGCAATACTTGTGTTTGGAGGTAGATGATTGCATAAAATATGCATTTTAGATTCACATCAGGTTAAGTCATAAGTAAAACAGTGAAGCGAAAGTCCTGTTGGTCTTGGTCCTTTTTAGTAAAACATCTTATTTTTTTGACCACTTACTCATAAGGACACACATTTTCAGAGTTATTACTTGTATTAAGGCAATTTCTGTGCAGATTTTTGCAAAGAAATGTAGCAATAAATAGGCAGGTTTTGTAGAGTTGTAGGACGCAAGGACAGGCAGGAGACAGGTAGAATCATGTTGAAGTGGCGTTTAATTAAAAAAAAGAAAATGGACTTTCCAAATCTGGTGGTACCACCTAGTGATCCCAACAGTGAACAATCCTAGTTAGACATACAGTATGGAGAGTAACAAATGGTTATGATATTCCACTGAAGAATTCCGTATTTTTGTGTGTATTATTTTTCCAATACTTTTCTAGTGAGCTCTAGTGAGCTAAAAAGAACAAGATTATTAGGAATATGAAGAAGAACAAAACTGAAAAATAACAACAGATAAAAGTCTAATGAAGACATTTTTTGTCTCATTGCTTCTCAGTATGTCTACATTATTTAAAACCAGATCAGCCTACCACACCCTCCACACTTATTGGCACTCCTTGTTAAAAATGTCTTAAAAGCCCTAAATTGATCTTTTATTGCATTGGGATAATCTCACTGGGAACATTTTAGAAAAAAAGGTTGATTTTGTGCCTAGTTAGTATTTTGTATGTATGTTTGGAATCCTTGTCCTGGTATAAGGTCCATTAATTACCCGTTTTCACTTTCTGGCAGAGGTAATTAGATTTTTATTCAAAACATTCTGGTATTTCAAATAGTTTGTGATGCTATCCACTGTCATTAAAATTTCCAGGGCTTTTGGAAGCAAAACAGGCCCACAGCATCACAGATCCTCCACCATCACCAACAGTGGACATGAGGAACATTTTCATGTTTCATTGTCTCATCCCTTACTTGTTTGTTTGCTGTCCAGAAGCTCAGTTTTAGTTTCATTTGGCTAAAGCACAATGGGTGCACTGTCAAAGTTCTAGCAGTGTTTAGCAAATTTCCTGCATTTACATTTGTAATACAACAGAAAAGACTTTTACCTGGTACAAATTCCAAACAACCATTTGGCATTTATGAAAGGCCTAATAGATAGGATCTAATGGTTGCTGCACTTTTGGGTCTTTTTTCACCTCCCTTTCCATCCTGTTTGCAGGTGTGGTGCCAATGGGGGGTCCTCACCCTGTGTTGATCGTCATAGTTCCTGTTTAATTTATCGCTCCGACTGTAGATATGGACATAAAGGAAATGAGTAGCCTTTGTTGAAAAGATAATAATTTCCTAATCTAAGACCACTGACCCCACCCCCACAGAAAAAAGATAAATCTACTTCAATTGAAATTTGGATTTTTGTACATTTTTAAGTGTAAGAAAATGCTACTGGAATAAAAATGTATTTACCAGGGTTACCAAAAAGTGCAATAAGAGGGCTCTTTATATCCTATACAACACACAAATGGAAAATGCTTTGTGTTTACATAGTGATCTTACAGCACAAATAGTACAAAACACATAATTATATGAATGCTGGTAAAAATGCAGCACTTTTTAATATGCAGTTAAAGGTGTAATGATCTCAGCTGCTGTTTCTGGCCTCCTGTTAACGCATAAGAATGTCACATATAGTCCTTGTTTGCTCTGAACTCTTTATATAGGTTAATTCATGTGGTTTACAAAAGGTGGAATAGTGGGTGGCCATTGGGTTAGCGATGCAATACCTGCACAGAGGATCCCTAACATCCTGTAGATAGTCGGTTTCTTGCATAACTCACACGCAGTTACATCTCATTACCTCTAACAAACAGCCGATTCAAATAGCCAGGGGGTTTCTGTATCCTAGAGTCAGCGGTGGATACTCACAGTGTTGGGCTTTGTATTCCAGGTGAATCATGGATTTACAGTGTGTACTGATGGCAACTTCAGCTAAAATAAGTCAAGATACTTGCAGAAAATATTCAAACCAAATAAGCCTAACCGCTTTGCTATGTTCTTTGTCTTTGTGTAATAACTGATATATATTGTACCAGAAATTTAAAAAATCTGTATTGTAAACTGTATAGAAATGGAAACTGTCACATTTGTTGTACAAATCAGGGTAAAAATATCACAAGGCCAAAACAAATATTTTCGTGGTGGTCAGGCAAGAGGGACCAGTAGGCATGGCAGAGGTGTGTGTTTGCAATAAAAACGTGTAGGAGGTGTCAATAGGGCCTGACTTTATATTGGGGTCCTTTTTCAACTCTTTCTTCTCAGGTCAGATCCAGTCTGCAAGGGTTGCTTTTGCTCAGATGGCAGGACAGACATAAAGAAAACAACTCATTCATCAGTCTGGTAGGTTTTCTTTTCTGTAATTATTTCAAAGAGATATCAGGAATCATTTGAAGTAATAATAGCACTTGCTCCAAAGGTAAGCTTAGCAATGCTCACGTACTATGTTGCAATGCAGTACCCATGGGGATTTCTCTTGTTTTGTGCGAATTTCAAATTTTTTGTACATTTAGTTCAATGCGTCTGATGATGGAATGACTACAAAGTAAAATGAATGTACTCTATTGCAACAAGTTTGGATTATAGTACTGACATTTATTAAGGCACATATTAATGTGTCTGCAATTTGCTTCTTCATTTATTTCTAACAGAGACTGGATATATGTGTTTTTTAGAGTTTTGGGTTTTGTGGTTTGTGAAGCTTTCTATACCATGAAAGGTATAGTCTCACAGTTCTGTACAGTGATGCTTTGTTACTGCTCTGTGTAGTCTCACTGGTTGGCTCTCTGGATATTCCACTCAAGTCTTGCCTCTTCCTGCTAATTTAGAAATTTGGTTTGCCAAGCTTCTTACATAAACTGTTTATTTTTTCAGGTTTGTGTTTGTGATATCTGTGTTAGTAATTGTTGTTGGAATTATAGACATATGCATGGTTATTGCATGAAAATGCATAACCTATTTGTTAAGAGGACTTTTCATGTCAAAATTACAGCATTGCATAGGTTTTATTTGGTGCAATTTTAACATAAAATATATAGATCAACATAGGAGTACAAGCTGAAAGATGCATTATTCAACCTCTGTCCAATGATATATTCTATTCTGCTTATTAAACGTGGTCCAACTTGTAGCCCGTTTGAAAAAAAGTAGTAAAGACTTGCAAAGGAAATCTCTAAACTAGTTTTCAAAACAGCTGCAGAATTGCAGTGCAGCATTTCTTGGCAAAATACTACCCTACATATGAACTATTCATAAAAATGACTGATGCAAGAGTAGCTTCTGAGTAGTCACTTTATCTGAAGACTGTGAATGGGAACTCTGTGAGCATGAAGCAGACAAGTACTGAATAAGGCCCTTATGCTCAAGAAAAGCCTGCAAACAATTGAAACACATAAAAAATGTATAAACTTTTGATATTAATGATCTTCCATTTTTGTCTCTAGGAAAGTCCCTTCTAACAGCTTCTCACTGGAAGTAAAGAGGAAGGAGAATATATTTTTCTGGCTGCATAACTAACAGACTTCCAAAAGTTATACAACATTCACACAAAGCAGTCATTGCAATATGTTGTTTACTCTAGGACTTCTTTTCCTTTTAACCCCATTTCCCTCCTTTCAAACCACGCTCAATGAGAAGAGAGATGCCAAAGAAAGTAATGTGACCAAAGCCAATGCTGTTTTCACCCTCTCAAAACCAAAAACCCCTTCCAAACAGAGTGTGCACCCCACCCTAAATCCAAACACAGTAACTGTGACAATTTTGCCCTCTGCAGCCTCCAACCAAAAATCTACAACTGCCAACCCTACAACAACCACCAAAAGCAAGCTTAGTTTTGCAGGACTTCAAACCACTCCACCAACAGCAGGAAAGGCTCCTAAAGCCACTGGCAACAACACCAACAGAGACAAACACAAAGTCAACCAGACTGTTTCAGGTAAGCTGCTATCACTTAGTGAAGAAAAGGCTAGCAAACACAAGCCTGGACCTACTGGAGCTCCAAAAGACCAGTCAACACTCACAAAGCTTTCCTCAGGCAGCACTTTAAAAACCACCAAAAACAAACCTCAACACTTTGACAATCAAACTACATCAGCAATGTCTCCTTCCACCAGTGACGAGAAGAATCCTAACGACAAGCCTCATCAAAATCCTCAGTTTATACCTTCCAGTGCCAGTAAAATCACCAAAGACAAGGTTTCGGCTTCTGGTATCCAGACCGTTCCTGATATTCACCTCACCAGCAGTAATGAGAACTCAAAAGACAAGTCTACTCCAAATGTTCTGTCTTTACCTCCCAGCAGGAGTAAAACTGCCAAAGATAAAGCTACAATATCTACAAATCAGACAGTTTCTGATACCTCCCTTCCTAGTGGTGATGAAATGTCTGAAGACAAGTCTGATCCAAAGAATGTTAACAAACGTGAAAGAGCTGGTGATACCATTACAGATAAAGAAATGGGCACCTCTGCTAAAACTCATACTCCTTCAATCCATGCAACCTGCAAAGACAATGTTGCTCCTTCACAGCCCATTAAACTGATCATTAGGAACGATTGTGAGTCGAGTCACACAAAAGACCTTGAGCTGACATTGAAGCCTGGTGCTCCACTCGTGATGACACATAAGATCAACCTGCTACCTGGTGGGTGTACCGGGGGATGTGAAGCTGAGATGACTGCTCTGAAAGAACGTCTGACCCGACTGGAAACAGACATGTCTTCTCTAAAACAAAAATGTAGCTATGCATTACCTGTATATTACATCTAACATCACACATTGCAGACTGTATTTAATATTCATACTTCTTCTCATGTTACTCAGGTCCATGTTCTGCAAATTGCCCTAATGACTGTAGTGGCAATGGGAAATGTGAGAAGGGAAAATGTATTTGTCATAAAGGATACATTGGTCTTGACTGCAGCAAGTGTGCAAAAGATGCCAAGTGTAGTAAAGGTAAGCATGAATTTGTTGTTACAAACAAATATTTCATTTTACCTCTAACTGACTCTCAAATTCTACTGTTTAGAAGAAGACAAGAAGAGTGGTTCTGAAGAGACGGACTCTACACCAAAAGTAATATTTAATACAACCAAGGGATCTGTGCATCCAAAAGAAGACTATGTACAACTCACTTTTATTCCCCCCACAATCATTTCCCCAACTAAAGCCAATTTTCCTTCAAACACTGACAAAAACAAAGATTTCACAAATATTTCTCCAACACCTGATCCAAAAATTAAAAAGGGAGTAACTACCAGGACATCATCTTTTCCACACCCCCATTTAAAAGATGATCCTCAAGCAAATGTAACACAGAGTGTTGTGCAGAAAACCAACGGCACAAGTAAAAGCGGAGATGGAGGAGTAAAGCAGTCCAATCCAAAAAGCAATATTCCAAAACAAGAAAAGACAGATAAAACTGAAAATGAAAAGAAAAAGGATCTCTCCAATGAAAACAAAACAACTCAAACAACTCCATCAACAAAGGACATCACCAATGTTCTTATGAACAAAACAGGCGTTTATTTCTGTGGGACGAGCAACAAGTTTGGAGGTTTAGGGTCAGTGAAGACTGTGAATATCTCCTCCTCTAGCTTCACCATCACATGGTTAGCTCCACAAAATATGTTCAAGAATTTCACTGTAATCAAAAGACAGTTCCAGACAGACTGTGACAAGGATGAGAATGAGGGGCTCGGAGAGGAAACTATTGAAAGACAATCAATGTCTGGCACTAGGGGCTCAACTGAAGTCCAAAGAAAGAGCACCAACACAGCTGTCTCATCTGGTAAAAGTGTTGAATCAAGATGTAAAACTGAAACCAAGAGGATCTCAAGAGTGGTGCCTGGCAGTGCACGATCGGTTGAATTTAGTCATCTCAAGCCAAACACGCGTTATGTCGTGCACGTTTTTGGCACTAAAGCAGACAGAAGATCCAAGATTCATAGAGTTACAGCAACCACAGGTTATTATTGAAGAAACATATTTACAAATGCTTTCAACACTCTCAAAACAGCAATCACTAAAAAACTGAACAGTAAAATTGTTGTAAATAAAACAACTAATTGTTTCTCTTTCCAGGTCCTGAGCCCCCAACAGGACTGGTTTTCAGTAATGTAACAGAGTCCTCTTTGACTGTTTCCTGGACCAAACCAAGCACCATATTTACAGGCTTCAAAGTAACATACATCAACACAGCAACGGGTTAGTCAAACTAACTTTATTATATGACAATGATATTGATACAAACATAAGAACAAAGTCAGTAAACGTGGATGTGAACAAGATGTAAATGTAACATTATGCTTGTGTTCATATTGTCAGGGAAGAGCCAGTTTGTGACTTTGGACCCTAAGCAGTCAAATGTTGTTCTGTCCACCTTGTCTGCTGGATCATCCTACATCATCAGTGTAGCTACAACCAAAGGAATGGCTCACAGTGATAAACTCACTTCAAATATCACTACAGGTATTGTCAATGAACCACAACCATTTTGATTTATTACTTGGCAACCAAGAAAGGCAATTAATATGTGATGGATGGTATCTTGATTGTAGTACCTGCCCCTCCAACACATCTTCAAGTTATCAATGTAACAGATAACAGAGCAATGCTTCGATGGACACCCAGCCTGGGGAAAGTAGACCGTTTCATTGTTACCTATGAATCCTCCAAGAGTGAGTTTGGAACTGACAGTAATAACAAGAATAAAAATGCAGCTGATTGATTTAAGCATTTGTTTGTTTGTTTGTTTTTTGAGTGCAGCTCCCAATGTGACAGTAACAGTGATGTTGTCGGGAAATTCAGTGCAGTACCAGCTGAAAGGCCTACAGAGAGGTACTCTGTATAAGGTCAAAGTGCGGACCCAAAAGAACAATCTCCAGAGTATGCGAATCTCAGCTACATTTACTACTGCAAATGGTGGGTAGACCGGGAATGACTGAAGGATCCTGAATAGTGCTTACCTTAGTAAACCTAAACTTTGTGGACTTCTCCTGTTTCTCAGTGGTTAAGGCCAGTGAGGTTGGTGCTCGCTCGGCAGTGATTGCTTGGAGAACTTCCACTGTTTATCACAGCTACAGAGTGATCTATCAGGTGGCCAAAGAGGAGGCAAAGGTGGGTGATGATTTTCCTTTACTTGCATCCAATAGTCCAAACAGAGGTCCTACAGTTTTCGGGGTACAACTGGTAACTCTCAGCATTTCTGTGTTAGGAAGTAATCCTGGAGCCAACCATCACTGAGTATAAACTCACCAGCCTGATGCCTTCATCATCTTATTTTGTTGTTGTACAAGGCGAGAAAAATGGAAAGTATACATCACTTGTCACCTCACAGTTCACCACTGGTAATTATTTTTTTTTAACAATTTAGATTATATTACTTAGACTCACCTATTCGTGATACTTTAAGAAACATTTTGTTTTTGTCTTCTAGGAAAATTGCGTTTCCCTTTTCCTACTGAATGCTCACAGGAATTACTAAACGGAGCTCTGGAGTCAGGTGAAGTGAGCATCTACCCTCAAGGAAAACAGGGGCGAGCAGTGAGAGTCTACTGTGACATGGAAACAGATGGAGGCGGATGGACGGTAGAATAAACTGCTGCTATGACTTAGATATTTAACAAGCCAGTTGGTTAAACAGGATGCAAAATTAGTTTCTGTGTTTTGTAGGTTTTCCAGAGAAGGATTAACGGAAAAACAGATTTCTACAGAACCTGGAGTGAATACAAAGCTGGCTTTGGAAACTTAAGTGAAGAGTTCTGGCTGGGTATTGTTGGACAATATTGCTCATATTATCATCCCTATCCAAATCCAAATTGTATCCACCCATGTAACTTAATTACAATTTTGTTTCTCTTTTCTGCGGCCAGGAAATGAGCTCTTACACATCCTGACCAGTATAGGCCCTGTGAGTTTGAGAGTGGATTTGCAATCTGGAAATGACACAGTCTACGCTCGCTACACCAATTTCTCCGTTGCTTCAGAAGAGAGGAACTATACTCTTACTGTATCCGGATACACAGGAACAGCAGGTGCATTTTCAAAAGACAAGAAACAAGCTTTGCAAACAAGTCTATGAAATAAAAGTAGCTAAACTTATCAGTTTTGCTGAATTTAAAATACTTTACAACCATCAAAACTCATGCTAAACATGCTAATGCTAAAAACTTTAAAATGATAAGAACAGGCTTACATGCAAATGCTAAGAAGGAGTCCAAGTTTATAGATTATTTTGAGATTTTCCCTCCTGTGGTGTTGTATATTTTGTTGAAGATTAAGAAATTATTAGGCAAAATAAAAAATGTTGTGATGTCTCCAAAATCCTAATAAAAATAGATGATACAGCTCTTTGGCTAGCCTATCTGGAAACCATTGAAATGTTATTTAGTAGCTAAAACAAATAAAGGTTGATATTTTTCACCTAAAACCTGGTTATTACTCCTCAACAGACTGAGTTGTGACACTTAATAATGTAAACAATGTAGGAATTCATGTGTGTCACCCAACAATGCTGCAGTCGCGTGTTTGTGGGCTTTATCATATATTCCATGTTTGCCTCAAGTTACAGATTAGTATCTAGTGTCATTGTGAGTTATTGCGAATTTCAGAAACCTTACTTTTGATAAACTTTGAGACTTTTAGCCTAATCATATCAAGAAATGTAAATATTTTGAATTTTTTTCCCAGCTGTAGCGTAAAATCCCTAGCTAATCATTTGTTCATCTTACTGTGACCCATTAAAATTTTTATAGGATTCATACTTTCCCATTCATAAAATGTTTCTACCTTTTAAATCTACAGGGATTTCTGAGCACATTATTGATAATAACAATTTGGTGTTTCTTTTTAATTAAACATCCAGCAGATCCTCATTTGGATGCTTTTCTTTGTCAGGTGACGCAATGAGATACCATAATGGACGTCCATTCTCAACCCGAGACAGGGAACCGGACCTTGGACCCCACTGTGCCAAGACTTACTTGGGGGGCTGGTGGTACAAAAACTGCTATAAAGTCAACCTCAATGGCCTTTACGGCATGAACAGCAAAAATCAGGTAGGGACCTATCTCAAAATTTTTCTACTACTCTGGGACTTCAAATGGACCACATTACAATGATTTCTTGTGTTTGTTTTCTGTCTTAGGGAATAGTCTGGATAGACTGGAAAGGCAAAGACTCATCCATTCCCTTCTCTGAGATGAAGTTCAGACCTTCCCAGTTCTCCCCTCCAACTCATGGCTAAAGATGCTTCAAGCTCCAAGATTTGTACATATCTGTCTCTGCTTGCCTTTACCCAGATTAAATTCCATGAGAGGATTTTTTTAAGATACTACTGGCGCGATCAGTGTATTTGGTTAAGTGTGAAAGATGTTTTTCTGAGCTGTTCTCATGGTAAATAAAACAACAAAGTGGATAAATGGTTCATTGTATCTTTTCTATGCTAATCAAACATTTTGCTCAGATGAGACATGATCTGTTTTAACTCTAGACAATGTATATGCACCACACACATTAATCCCACTGTTACTGTATTATTATGCACTGCCAAGTGGAATAAATTTAGCTAAAGTGGGTCTCAGGTGTTTTGTTTTGTTTTGTTTTGTTTTGTTTTGGGTTTTTCTTTGCATTTTTTTCATAGAAACTGAAACAGTTTTGCAGAAAAAGTGTTTGGCATGCAGATAAACACCAGGATGACTAATTGACATGTACAGAGAGGAGTATTTGTATACCCTTCAAGGCGTTCTGAATGAGTTTATCAGGTTATCTCTTGTTACGTGTGCCAGACTCATCACATCATTAGATATGTTGACCTAAAAAATATTTAGCTATCCTTGATGAGTGCAAATGCCGACAGCTTATCAAACTGAGAACTATAAAGGTGTAGAGCAGCATGCTAACATGTTTTTTGAAGTGGAGGATGAGTGAGAGGAGACAAAATGGCAGTAGAGATAGCAATGGTAAGCATTGGAGCAATATTCCTGCTTGTATTGCTCTTGTTGGTGCTGATCACTAGTCAAAGAGACACTCTTATTCAAGGAAAGGATGAAAAAGGTAAGTCTGGAGGTAAATCTCTATTTACTGTGTTGATATTTCCCACATATGTTCATGTTGGTCCAATGTTTCAGCCTCACCTTTATTTTTTTCAAAATCTTTGAAGGAGTTAAATCTGGACTTCTGCAGCATCTATATCAGTATCTTCACAGTTCTTCAAAACTGTCCCTCCCTGGCCCCCCCAGTCACTTCCTTATTGGCAACATGATGGAGCTAACAAACGATCACATACCGATTCACCTGACCAATCTGGCACAACGCTATGGAAGCATTTACCGCCTCAAATGTGGAAAAACAAGTAATCATCCGCAAATGGGTCACACAGTCTTTCTTTGTGTAATCGACATGTATTTTCATCTCTACTCTGTTCTTTAAGCCATGGTGGTGCTTAACAGCTGTGAAGTCATCAAAGAAGCATTGGTGAAGAAATGGTCTGACTTTGCGGGGCGACCGATTTCCTACACAGGTTCGACATCTTTCAGTCTGTTTTGATGCCCTGATTAAAATATCTGAATAAATTAGAAAGTCATTGAAAAGTTTATATATGTCAGTAATTCAGTTCAAAAAGTGAAACTAATGTAGTATGTACAGGTCCTTCTCAAAATATTAGCATATTGTGATAAAGTTCATTATTTTCCATAATGTCATGATGAAAATTTAACATTCATATATTTTAGATTCATTGCACACTAACTGAAATATTTCAGGTCTTTTATTGTCTTAATACGGATGATTTTGGCATACAGCTCATGAAAACCCAAAATTCCTATCTCACAAAATTAGCATATTTCATCCGACCAATAAAAGAAAAGTGTTTTTGATACAAAAAACGTCAACCTTCAAATAATCATGTACAGTTATGCACTCAACACTTGGTCGGGAATCCTTTGGCAGAAATGACTGCTTCAATGCGGCGTGGCATGGAGGCAATCAGCCTGTGGCACTGCTGAGGTCTTATGGAGGCCCAGGATGCTTCGATAGCGGCCTTTAGCTCATCCAGAGTGTCGGGTCTTGAGTCTCTCAACGTTCTCTTCACAATATCCCACAGATTCTCTATGGGGTTCAGGTCAGGAGAGTTGGCAGGCCAATTGAGCACAGTGATACCATGGTCAGTAAACCATTTACCAGTGGTTTTGGCACTGTGAGCAGGTGCCAGGTCGTGCTGAAAAATGAAATCTTCATCTCCATAAAGCTTTTAAGCAGATGGAAGCATGAAGTGCTCCAAAATCTCCTCATAGCTAGCTGCATTGACCCTGCCCTTGATAAAACACAGTGGACCAACACCAGCAGCTGACACGGTACCCCAGACCATCACTGACTGTGGGTACTTGACACTGGACTTCTGGCATTTTGGCATTTTCTTCTCCCCAGTCTTCCTCCAGACTCTAGCACCTTGATTTCCGAATGACATGCAGAATTTGCTTTCATCCGAAAAAACTACTTTGAACCACTGAGCAACAGTCCAGTGCTGCTTCTCTGTAGCCCAGGTCAGGCGCTTCTGCTGCTGTTTCTGGTTCAAAAGTGGCTTGACCTGGGGAATGCGGCACCTGTAGCCCATTTCCTGCACACGCCTGTGCACGGTGGCTCTGGATGTTTCTACTCCAGACTCAGTCCACTGCTTCCGCAGGTCCCCCAAGGTCTGGAATCGGCCCTTCTCCACAATCTTCCTCAGGGTCCGGTCACCTCTTCTCGTTGTGCAGCGTTTTCCGCCCCACTTTTTCCTTCCCACAGACTTCCCACTGAGGTGCCTTGATACAGCACTCTGGGAACAGCCTATTTGTTCAGAAATTTCTTTCTGTGTCTTACCCTCTTGCTTGAGGGTGTCAATAGTGGCCTTCTGGACAGCAGTCAGGTCGGCAGTCTTACCCATGATTGGGGTTTTGAGTGATGAACCAGGCTGGGAGTTTTAAAGGCCTCAGGAATCTTTTGCAGGTGTTTAGAGTTAACTTGTTGATTCAGATGATTAGGTTCATAGCTCGTTTAGAGACCCTTTTAATGATATGCTAATTTTGTGAGATAGGAATTTTGGGTTTTCATGAGCTGTATGCCAAAATCATCCGTATTAAGACAATAAAAGACCTGAAATATTTCAGTTAGTGTGCAATGAATCTAAAATATATAAATGTTAAATTTTCATCATGACATTATGGAAAATAATGAACTTTATCACAATATGCTAATATTTTGAGAAGGACCTGTAGATTTGGCACACATAGGATCACATATTTCAATTCAATTTTGATGATTATGGCTTACAGATGATGAAAAGCCAAAAGAAAAAAAAACATTTCAATATTACATTAGAGCAATGAAAAAGGTATTTTATTAAAGGTTGATCGGCCTCCAGAAAAATATGTAAACTGTACATACTTAACACAGCCTTTAGAACATCTGCATTGTTGGGTCTGTTGTCTCTCATCTTCCTCTTGATAACACTCCATACATTTGTGGGGTATAGGTCAGGCCAGTTAGCTGGAAGATTAAGTACAGGTATTTTTGGCAGTGTGGGCAAAATCAGCAGAGGGAAGTATGAAGAGCGTTAAAATGTCCTGGAAGACGGTTGGGTTGAAGAACACCAGCAAATGACATGTATTTTAAAGCCATCGCTGACTGTGGAAGCTTCCCTCTGGAACTCAAGCAAACTTGAACCGGACTCTCTGCCTCTCCACCCTTCCCCAAAGCACAGAGACCTTGAATTCTAATGATAATTTGATATAAAATGTACTTTCATCTGAAAAGACAAGGTTTAGGCTTTTTACTCTTAGCCCAGTTAAGATGCATCTGATGTTGTCCTGGGTTTAGGAGTGGATTAACTCAAGGAACGCAACAGTTGTAGCCCAAGTCCTGTATACATCTGTGTGTGGTGGCTCTTAAAGCACTGACTCCAGCTGCAGTCCACAACTTGTGAATCTCCAAGCTCTTTATTAAAAAGGCTTTTGTGGTACTAGAGGCCTTTATTCATTAGTAACTAGACAGGAAGATGGATAGAGAGAAGGGGAAGACCTCCAGCAAATGGGCATGGGCTGGAAATCAAACTGCGCTGAGGACTGTATCCTCTGCACATGGTGCGCCAGCTCCACCACAGACCTATGTGCACCCAAAATCTCCAAACTCCTGAATGGGCTTTGCTTCCCAATCCTCTCAATCGTCTCTGTGGTTGTCCTTGTCGCTTGTGCAGGTTTTTGTTTTCCTTAAAATTATATTCTTGGATACAGCACTCTAAATAGCCATCTTCTTCATCTATGACCTTATGTGGCTTACCCCCTTTTATCGTTTATTTATTTGCTTTTTATCTTTATGTAAAACTTTAGTTAGTTGTAAGCCATACTCATCAACATTTTCAAAAATAAATGTTCAAAATTCAACGCTTTGTGTCTCGCATTAAATATCATTTCTCTACGGTTGTTGCTATGTATCATGACAGTGATTCTACACTTGAAACAGGTAATATTGTATCTGGAGGAGGACGCAACATCTCTCTGGGAGATTATACTGAGGAGTGGAGGGCACACCGGCGTCTCGTCCATAGTGCCCTACAGCGCTGCTGCCAGCAGTCTTTACATGGGGTCATTGAGAGACAGGCCCTGCATCTGAGAAAGGTACAGAAAACAAGAACAGTTCCAGTAAGACCAAACCAAATGCTGGGGTATTTCCAATGTCATCACGCAATCTGATAAAATGGTTTGTTTATCTCTCAGGTACTGATGGACTATCAAGAGAGTGCTGTTGACCTCTCAGAAGATTTTACTGTGGCTGCCAGTAACGTCATCACCACTTTAACTTTTGGAAAAGAAGTAGGTCTCTTTTCTCCAGCTGTTTATTTTGAACTCTTGAGTACTTAAGACAGTGTATAAAATGTGCATCAATGAACAGCTGTGATTGTGCCAGACCAGAGGTAGGTTGCTTGTTTGTTTTGGGGAGAGGGCAAAGTCGCTGTTTAAATTGCTGTTTTTAGGAACATGTGTTGCATAAAGATGGTCACATAGTCCATTTAGCTTTGAACAGTGTGTATCATTTTTTTTCTAGTATGATAAGACCACATCAGAGCTGCAGGAGCTGCACAGCTGTCTAAATGACATTGTTGCCCTGTGGGGCTCCTCCTGGATTTCAGCCCTGGATTCCTTTCCACTGCTGAGAGTCAGTAACATCATGACTGACAGTCATTTGGTTGTAAAAGTATATTTCATTCATGATTTCATGTTCTATTTCCTCTGTTAAAGAAAATGCCAAATCCTGTGTTTGCTCGTCTTCTCAAAGAGGTGGCCAGGAGGGATGCAATCATAAAACAGCATCTTAACAATTACAAGGTTGGTTTGTTTTAAACTAGATTAAAAATGTCTCTGTTTCGTAACTGACACCCTTCCACCAGTTCCATTTCATACCATTTTGTCTCAACCTTCTTTCAGTTGCACATCAGTTTATTTTTTTTTGTAGTTCAGTTTTTTGAAAAACAAAATGGACATAAAAAGTCATAGAAGTGCCCGAATCTCACATATATATGTTGAAAATTGTATATTGTACAAAAGGGGTGGTTATTGTGGAGGACCCAAATGCAGGCAAAAGTGAGGCAGAGGTGGAGCAAAATAAAAAATGCAATGTAATAATAGTTATAAAGGAAATGTACAAAAACAAAGTCCAAGGTCAAAAAATCTAAAAATGTGAACTAAAGATAATAAAAAAATGAAATAAATCTAAAAACAAACCAGGAATATGGAGGGAAGCTGGTGAAGGGCAGAATGACATGGGGCAGACTAGAGCAGGATTGGCCAGATGAACCAGCAGTGACTAAACAACCAAAGAAGAATATATAGTGAGGAGAATTGATAATAATAAGAAACAGATGAGACTAATGAGCAGAGTTGAAGCGTGTGCAATCAGAGAACAGAGGCAGAGGAATCAAATAAAACAAAAGGCAGATCAGGAACAAATACAAACCACAAGCTGATAACCAGCTGACAAACAGAATACAATTAGATATAATAAAGACTCAAAACCAACAGGAGACTGGGAAACTGAGAAACAGTAAGGAAACAGGAAGGAAAGAGAGCACAGAACGGAAAGGGTCAGACTAACCACAATAAAACAGGAAGCTACATAAGAAACCAAAGACAGCTGTAAAAGCAAGAAACTTAACTACCTAAACATATAAAAGTTTATACATAACACCATTAAAATATTTTTTGTTGGGGATACATGTGATAAACCATAACAAAGTGCATTGTTTTGAGGTAATAGGAAGAATTATTCAAATGGCTTTAACTGTAGCCTCTGTAATTTTTGCACATCTAGACACTGCATTTGTGTTCCCATTCTTCTTTGCAAAGGAAATCAAGCTATGTCAGACTGACCAGAGTGCATCTGTGAACAATAGTTATCAATTACTGCTAAAACATCTCAATGCAATTTAGGTTTAGGCTATTCTTATACACGTTTATGCTTTGAATTAGGCCATTCTAATATAGCTCTGGCTCTGTGTTTAGGGTTGTTGTCTTGCTGGAAGGTGAACTGCTTCCCCAGTCTCAAGACTTTTTTTATAACTTCTAACAGGATTTCTTTCAGTATTGCCCTGTATTTAGTTCCACCCATTTTCCCTTCAACTGTGACCAGGCTTCCAAAATAAAAGCATCCTCAGCATGGAGGACCAATTTATGTAGTCCACAACTAGTTGTCCTGTCAGTAGATTTCTCCATCTGAGTTGAGTACCTCAGCACCTCCATTCAAGTCCTCTTGGCAGCTTCTCTGATTTAGGCAAGGAAGTTCATTTGTATAACACATTTCAGCAACAAGACAATTTAAAGTGCTTTAATCCTGTCGTTGGCCAGCCTGTCGGCAGCCATGTTTTGGTAGGTTTGCAGTTGTGCCATATCAGCTCTTCACATTTTCAGATGATGGATTGAACAGTACGAAAACATCCTGTAGATGGAAAAAGTTAGTCACAGTAACAACAAAACTGCAAAAGTGTGAAATGACTAGCAACCACAAAAAACACTATAGAGGTCTCATAGGTTAAATTCAATCAATAAGATGCTGTGTCCAAGTCTGTTAAGTACTGTGGTTTTATTATTTTTGTCTTTCTACATGTTTTTTTTACAGTCACAAAACAAAATAAATGAAGACACTATAACAGGATTCCTCCTCCAAGGCCTTGACAAACATCAAAGCACGGAACATGGAGAGGTACATACAAACATACATTAATACAAGTAACAGAATATGTAGCAGATATTTATAACTATTTTATAAAAAATCCCAATTATTTAGGTAGGTAGAACTTAACCTGCAAACAAACTGTAAACATCTTTTTATCTACAGCTCCTGACTGATGTTCATGTCCACATGGCGACTGTAGACCTTCTCATTGGGGGAACAGAGACCACAGCAGCCTGGCTCAACTGGACTGTGGCCTTCCTGCTGCACAGACCAGAGGCACAGGGAACTTTTATTATTCAAAAATTTAAAGCATGACATTTACACATCTTGCAGATTGTGTCTCACCTCTTTTTTTAACATTGGTCAGGTGCAGGCCAACGTATATGAGGAGCTGCGCACAGTTTTAGAGGGACGGTATCCAAGATACAGTGACAGACATAGACTTCCTGTGCTGTCCTCTCTTATCAACGAGATGCTCAGACTCAGGCCGGTTGCTCCTTTAGCCATCCCACACAGGGCCATCAGGGACAGCAGGTCAGCCCAGCTACATTAACTAAATGTGACCCAAGCATTTGTTTATGACTTGGGTTCCTAATTTTCTTTTGGAAGATATTTATAAATAGTTTATTTCAGTATGTATAAGTATAATGATATGGCACTACTTTCTTAAAGTGATTTTATTTATTATTTTACATACTGGGATGATGACAAATTTTTCAAATACTGTGTGTTTAATTCAGATACAGTCTTCCATTTATTAAGTCGCAGATCAACCATGTTTCTTTTGAAATCTTGCAGATTAAAACATATCTGCTTTACTTGAACGACATGTCATTCCCATTTTGAAAAGTAGTCATCAGAACTAGGGCTCAGTGTTATGTCGACTTTACTGATGTTGTAAGAGTTCTCAGTATTGTTGTCTTAAGGTAGGATTGTTTTCCTCCACTGAACAACATAAAGGTTGCATTTGACAGACTGATTTATTTCACGATGTATGTCACGTTTTGGAAACAACACATTTACCTGGTTGTTTTGTATGTGCTACTTTTCTGCAGTTTTTACTTGTATTTGTCAATGATTTTAAACTCATGTGCAGCATTGCAGGTTATTTCATCCCGAAGAACACAGTCATCATTCCTAATCTATTTGGAGCTCATCACGATCCAGCAGTTTGGCCCGAGCCGTACAGCTTCAAACCAGGTATGGCTCTATGTCCCCCAGCTAAAGTGTTCTGCCTCAGCTGACTCAGTTCTAAAAATGAAATTCCTATTCCTTTTTCAGAGCGATTTCTGGAGGGAGGAGGTGGCTCCACTCGCCTCCTGATGCCTTTTGGAGGGGGCGCTCGACTCTGCCTGGGGGAGACTGTCGCCAAAATTGAGCTATTTCTGTTTACTGCTTACTTGCTGAGAGATTTCCAGTTCGTCCTTCCTCAGAGCGAAGGTTCCCTGCCTGACCTCAGGGGGGTTGCCAGTGTTGTGCTTAAGGTCAAGGCCTACAAAGTCATTGCGCGTCCCAGGCCTTAAACTAGTCCTTGGGCAGTATGTGAACAAGTTGTATCGCTGTAAATGTTTTTCTTTGTTGCACTTCAGTTGAAGTTCTTTAACAAATTCAACATGTGGATCCAACTTCTGGAATCAACTGAACGGGCAAAAATGTCCAACCTTAACTTCTGTGTAGCAATGCACAGTGATCCATGTGCATGTAATTATGTACGGGCTACTTTAATTTTGTAACAATGGTAGCACCACCCAGTGGACAAGCACTGCACATGCGTGTTACTAATCTCTGTTATTTGTGGTCCAATGGCTGAAGAGGGATCTATGGGGTAAATCCCATATAGACAAAGAAAATGCTGTCATACTTAAAAAAAAAAATGTTTAATATTTTTCTGGATTTTGTCACTAAAATCACAAGGTTAAAAAAAGAGGAACATTTAAAGGAACATAGAAAAACAAATCCATACAGCCAAATAATCTATCATTAGTTTCCTAAGCATTATAAAGATAGCAGAGAATTATCTTGAGTAATCGGCCGATTTTAGTTTCCTCTGATGATGGGGTACCAATGTAATTTCCTGAATATGTATTTTGAAAAACTGTTTCCTCAGAGTATTTCGAAATGTTTCTAAAGCATACTAGAATAAATTTTCTGAAAGAAGGATGAGCTTGTTGATACTGTTTGGACTTTATCTCATTTTGTCTCTGTCGTGGGCTATAGAGGCAATTCAGTCATGTGGTAATTGTAACACTTTTACTACATTTAAGCAGCTGAGTTAAACTATTTGGTGTTGAGTATTTACTTGTTTGATCCTATAGTAACTTTAGAAACTACGGCAATGTTGTATTTATTTAAACAAATGCTTATTTTGCAAACATGGGATTCCCATCATAAAATTAATATCAGAAAGATGTAAAACAAAAGAAAATTACATAACTGAAAAACAACAATTTAGAACATGGTTACTTATACTTTATTGTACAGTCCAAAACTTGCAAAACATGCAATGGCTTTGAACAAATTTGTGAACTGACATTTTCTAACATTTGAAAAACAGCCTCTCATGTTCAGGGGTTAAATTATTCTTCATGTTGAAGTTTTCGAAATAAGCAGCTAAAAAAGAAGATTCATGTGAATGAAAATTAAATCCTCGTACTCGTACTCGTCGTCTTCCGCTTTATCCGGGACCGGGTTGCGGGGGCAGCAGACTCAACAGAGACGCCCAGACGTCCCTCTCTCCAGACACCTCCTCCAGCTCCTCCAGGGGGAGTCCAAGGCGTTCCCAGGCCAGCCGAGAGACATAGTCCCTCCAGCGTGTCCTGGGCCGTCCCCTGGGCCTCCTCCCGGTGGGACGTGCCTGGAACACCTCCTAAGGAAGGCGTCCAGGAGGCATCCGGTATAGATGCCTGAGCCACCTCAACTGGCTCCTCTCGAGGTGTAGGAGCAGCGGCTCTACTCCGAGCCCCTCCCGGATGGCCGAGCTCCTCACCCTATCTCTAAGGGAGTGCCCGGCCACCCTACGGAGGAAGCTCATTTCAGCCGCTTGTATCCGGGATCTCGTTCTTTCGGTCATGACCCCAAAGTTCATGGCCATAGGTGAGGGTAGGAACGTAGACCGACCGGTAAATTGAGAGCTTTGCTTTTCGGCTCAGCTCTTTCTTCACCACAACGGACCGGCACAGCGCCACTATTACTGTGGCATCCGCACCGATCCGTCTGTCGATCTCCCGCTCCATTCTTCCCTCACTCGTGAACAAGACCCCGAGATACTTAAACTCCTCCACTTGAGGCAGGAACTCCCTTCCAACCTGAAGAGGACAAGCCACCCTTTTCCGGTTGAGAACCATGGCCTCGGACTTGGAGGAGCTGATCCTCATCTCAGCTGCTTCACACTTGGCTGCGAACCGCCACAGCGCATGCTGTAGGTCTTGGCTAGAGGGGGCCAGCAGGACTACGTCCTAATAAAGGGCCCCAGATTCCATACTCCTGGAGCACCCCCCACAGGGCATCACGAGGGACACAGTTGAATGCCTTCTCCAGGTCCATAAAACACATGTGAACCGGTTGGGCAAACTCCCATGAACCCTCGAGCACCCTGTAGAGGGTATAGAGCTGGTCCAGTGTTCCACGGCCGGGACGAAAACCACACTGCTCCTCCTGAAGCCGAGGTTCGACTATCGGCCGGACTCTCCTCTCCAATACCCTGGCGTAGGCCTTACCAGGGAGGCTGAGGAGTGTGATCCCCCTGTAGTTGGAACACACCCTCCGGTCCCCCCTTCTTATGAAGGAGTTCCTGCCTCGTGGTTAAGGTTTATAATAGTGTTAATGCGAATAATGATTGTAAAAAAATAATTTCAGGTATTTTGTATTATTATTCAACACTTGTTGAGAGCCCAACTTGCAGAACAGCTTTTTAGATATTAACAATACTACTTTGACGATTTATCTTTGGTTATGATCTCCAAGTCTTTGGGGTTGGACGGCTTCCTTTCCGTCACCCTAATCTTTAGCTCCTTCCGATAGATTCTTAACAGTTTCAAGCCGCGACTCTGGCTGGGCCACTTTTGTTCAGAAGAAGCATTTTGGATCAAATTTAAAGACAACTTTTAACTCTTAATCTGCCAGGCGTATGATTAATTGTGGGTTTAACTGTGCTGGTTACTTTTTCATTTGAGAATTAGACCAGCTTCAATTGAAAGCTGGCTTCCAGCTGTGTTTTTGCAGCTCATTTAACTCAGATCAGAACCTTTAGAGAAGAACCAAAAACTGAACCACTAATGTATGGTAGCTCACACTGGGTTGGGTTCAGCTTTTCATTTTTCAGAGCACCCAATGAACTTGACTCACACATGTGTCATGTAGAACCAAACACACTGACATTTCCCCTTAATGGAGTAAAGTGTCTAAAATAAACTCTACAAACATTTTTTTAGCATATCTGGCATCCATGTGAGAAATAGAAGAGATGACGTTAAAAGTAAAAGTTACTTTTACTCAAATATCTTAAACGCAGGAGAACATTAGAGAGAAAAAATCAGGTCAGATGAAGGATTTTTTTAGTGAACAACATCTTGTCATGATGCGTCACAATGTGGTTTCCTGGACATGTATTTTAAGAAACTGGTGCACTTAGAGAGTTTGGTCATATTTACTCAAGAATAGAGCTACTGAAAGAAGGATGAACCATCAGCCTTTGTATGGACTATATCTCATTATATTTACTTCATGGACATCAGATGCACTTTATTCATCAGGTAATTACAACACTTTTATTATATCTAATCAGCTTAGTTAGGCTGTATTCAGTATTCCAGTATTTATTAGTGTGATGGGTTGCTTCATCCTACGAACTGAAGAATTCACAGCACTCTGTTGTACTTAAGCTTGATGCTTATTCTGCTAACATTTTGTATTCAGTCATAAATTCTGAATGTTGTTGCTTTGCTGTTTTTCCTATCATGACAAATAAATATAAGAATTGTCATTTTCTCATAGAGGGCCATGTTTCACAATGACTACTGCTTTGGATCTGAGATTTTCTTCAAAAAAGCACAAGCTAGTTTACACCTTAGTCCTTGATGCAGTTGTCAAGGGTTCTGGTCCTGGCCCGTTGACGTTTGCTGCATGTCTTCCCCCTCTCTCACCTCATTTCATATCAACTCACTTTCGAAAAATACTGACAAAAATTAAGGCCAATAGTGCCTAAAAAAAGCAAGCACTAGGTTTCTTAAACAGGGCTTTAGATTTTAGTACTGGCTCAAAATGTAACATATAGCTCAAATGTCTTTGAGTTGAACAGGAAACTAACGATAGAAAGCCTGTTAAAAGTTATTCAGTGTAGTTTAAGTTTCAGTTATTTGTCTAATCATAATTTGCTTCCTAATTGTACATCTCAGAAACAGGAAATAACCAGGAATTGTTGTAGAAGTGAAACTAAGCTAGATTACAAACTATACTTAAATAGCTGCTTTAAAATGACTGGGTTCAAGCTTTACTTATATTTCTCATTAAAAACCTAAATGTATTTGTTGTTACAAAAAGATCCTGTGCAGATGTTTGCTCAACCAGGAGACAGAGTTACTTTGCCATGTGGTTTACCTTCTGTTGGATCCTGCTCTTCAATAAACTGGACAGAGAAGTTTTATGTATGGGATTCTGAGGTGGTGACGGCTGGAAAAGTCACATATTTTAAAGAAAACAAGTATAATCTGCTAAAGGATTGCTCCCTGGAGATCCCTAAAATGGAGCGTCATGATGCCAAGTTGTACACTTGTGAAAGTGGAGCTCTGAATTCAAGTGTTTCCCTTCGGTTTCTTGATAGTAAGTATGATTGTGGTTCATTAAAGTCTCAATGTGACTGACAGTGACTCAAAGTGATGAATGAGAGAGAAATTTAGTTTTTTTGTTTTACAGTTAATGAGTCCCAAACAGAGGACACAGTAGAACTTCACTGCTTCCTCAGTACATTTCTAGGATATGTCCCCTGTAAAAATGACACAGGCATTAATATCATATGGACAACTGAGAATGATGTTCCAATCACCGGTAAAAGATTTAGATTTGAGAATCCATCTGTTTGCTTCTCAAAACTGATCATCACCAAGAAAGTGACCGACCATCACAGGGCATGGAAATGCCAAGTAACCCAGAATGATGTGGTTAAAGCCATCGCCAGTTATAAGACAACAATAACAGGTACTAAGCTGCACAAACAAATTAAAACTGTAGTTTAATATGTACAAAGGGTAAACTCTGTTTTCTTCCTTGTAGATGGGCTGGAGGAAGTGTTTGCTGCAGTTGGTGAGTCAGTGTCACTCCTTTGCAGAAACACTTTCTCTCTCAGACTTGAAGACAGCATAGAGTGGACTCTGAATAAAAAACCACTGGCTGGCATGTTACCTGAAAATGGCCAAACAAATGTATTTAATGTGAGCACAGACTCATCATTAGTAATCAATACACTGATTCCTCTGTATGCTGGAGACTACCAGTGTATGGGTTCCTCTGATGAGCAAAGAGTGTTTCACAAATTCAGGCTGCACACCCTCGATGGTAGGTGACAAATATACATCCCAACAACATTCAGAGAGTGTGAGAGTTATGAAATGTTAAATTTACATATTTTTTTATCTTACAGTTACTGCAAAGACAGACCCAGAAGGCGAAAATCTCCCTTTGACCTGTTTGCTTACTTGTGCAAAAGAATGTGAAGAAAACTTCAACTTAACTTGGTCTGGAAGTAGCCGAGAGGGCTGGCAGGGCAGATTATTGAATGTTAATAACACCTTGATCAATGAGCTTCTTCTCCCAGTTTGGCCAGTTAGCTCTGATGAAATAACCTGCTCTGTGTACAGAGAAGGTTCACTGATGGCATCAAAAAGTTGGCACTCTGTTAAATGTATGTATGCATGGTTACACCTGAAATAAAACATACAGAAAATAAGACTACTATAAAAATGAAGAAACTTTAATCTCTTCAGCTCTGCAGACACGTTCCTGGGTTTTAGCCCTACGTCTTGGCATCCTAATAGGTGCAGCTGCAGTAGGATTTTGCACATTCATGATGTGGAAACATAACAATAATGCAGGTATTGCCTCAGTTTTGGAAAATAGTTTTAGAGCAGCATTCTGAAAAACAATACAAAATTGATTTCATATTTATATGCAGCTAATAAATTGTAAAGAATCTATTGTGCAGCATTTTGGCCAGTTGAAGTTGTTTTAAATGTGCTGGATAAATATAATCAGAATACCTTCAGACTGTTAAGATAAACATTTGCATTTAAATCAAGCAGGTATGTTGAAATGTGCTCACTTCAGTTTTCTTCTTCTCAGAACCATGATCTGAATGAGGCAGAAAAAACACAAGAGACAGGAGACAACTTATAGGAGGCACACTCCTCTGATGATGTTTCTACAATTTACAGAAGGCTGCATGCCAAAGTGAAATAAACTGTTTTATGTTTGTTTTTATTCATATACCATTATTACTCTTGAATCTGTTTTATAGAGAAAAAATGTTTAGGGTTACCCGACTGAAATTAATTTGTTTTTCAAATTAAAACTTGAAATTCTTCATAGCTCTGGCAGATTTAAAATAAATTTAATTCAACCAATAAGCTTGTTTCTAATAGGAAATGAGACAGACTTCTCTCAAAACCCATCACAACAAAATAAGAGGAGCATCAATTATGAAGGAAACTAGTTTACCTCTTTTTAATTAATCTGAATAAAATGTCTATATATGAAATTATTTATGCCCTTCTCAATAATGACTGGACAAATCCTTATAGGCATTACAGCAATCAGACCCTCTTTACATTTGCAGAACAGCTTTTTAGATATTAACAATACTACTTTGACGATTTATCTTTGGTTATGATCTCCAAGTCTTTGGGGTTGGACGGCTTCCTTTTCGTCACCCTAATCTTTAGCTCCTTCCGATAGATTCTTATCAGTTTCAAGCCGCGACTCTGGCTGGGCCACTTTTGTTCAGAAGAAGCATTTTGGATCAAATTTAAAGACAACTTTTAACTCTTAATCTGCCAGGCGTATGACTAATTGTGGGTTTAACTGTGCTGGTTACTTTTTCATTTGAGAATTAGACCAGCTTCAATTGAAAGCTGGCTTCCAGCTGTGTTTTTGCAGCTCATTTAACTCAGATCAGAACCTTTAGAGAAGAACCAAAAACTGAACCACTAATGTATGGCAGCTCACACTGGGTTGGGTTCAGCTTTTCATTTTTCAGAGCACCCAATGAACTTGACTCACACATGTGTCATGTAGAACCAAACACACTGACATTTCCCCTTAATGGAGTAAAGTGTCTAAAATAAACTCTACAAACATTTTTTTAGCATATCTGGCATCCATGTGAGAAATAGAAGAGATGACGTTAAAAGTAAAAGTTACTTTTACTCAAATATCTTAAACGCAGGAGAACATTAGAGAGAAAAAATCAGGTCAGATGAAGGATTTTTTTAGTGAACAACATCTTGTCATGATGCGTCACAATGTGGTTTCCTGGACATGTATTTTAAGAAACTGGTGCACTTAGAGAGTTTGGTCATATTTACTCAAGAATAGAGCTACTGAAAGAAGGATGAACCATCAGCCTTTGTATGGACTATATCTCATTATATTTACTTCATGGACATCAGATGCACTTTATTCATCAGGTAATTACAACACTTTTATTATATCTAATCAGCTTAGTTAGGCTGTATTCAGTATTCCAGTATTTATTAGTGTGATGGGTTGCTTCATCCTACAAACTGAAGAATTCACAGCACTCTGTTGTACTTAAGCTTGATGCTTATTCTGCTAACATTTTGTATTCAGTCATAAATTCTGAATGTTGTTGCTTTGCTGTTTTTCCTATCATGACAAATAAATATAAGAATTGTCATTTTCTCACAGAGGGCCATGTTTCACAATGACTACTGCTTTGGATCTGAGATTTTCTTCAAAAAAGCACAAGCTAGTTTACTCCTTAGTCCTTGATGCAGTTGTCAAGGGTTCTGGTCCTGGCCCGTTGACGTTTGCTGCATGTCTTCCCCCTCTCTCACCTCATTTCATATCAACTCACTTTCGAAAAATACTGACAAAAATAAAGGCCAATAGTGCCTAAAAAAAGCAAGCACTAGGTTTCTTAAACAGGGCTTTAGATTTTAGTAATGGCTCAAAATGTAACATATAGCTCAAATGTCTTTGAGTTGAACAGGAAACTAACGATAGAAAGCCTGTTAAAAGTTATTCAGTGTAGTTTAAGTTTCAGTTATTTGTCTAATCATAATTTGCTTCCTAATTGTACATCTCAGAAACCGGAAATAACCAGGAATTGTTGTAGAAGTGAAACTAAGCTAGATTACAAACTATACTTAAATAGCTGCTTTAAAATGACTGGGTTCAAGCTTTACTTATATTTCTCATTAAAAACCTAAATGTATTTGTTGTTACAAACAGATCCTGTGCAGATGTTTGCTCAACCAGGAGACAGAGTTACTTTGCCATGTGGTTTACCTTCTGTTGGATCCTGCTCTTCAATAAACTGGACAGAGAAGTTTTATGTATGGGATTCTGAGGTGGTGACGGCTGGAAAAGTCACATATTTTAAAGAAAACAAGTATAATCTGCTAAAGGATTGCTCCCTGGAGATCCCTAAAATGGAGCGTCATGATGCCAAGTTGTACACGTGTGAAAGTGGAGCTCTGAATTCAAGTGTTTCCCTTCGGTTTCTTGATAGTAAGTATGATTGTGGTTCATTAAAGTCTCAATGTGACTGACAGTGACTCAAAGTGATGAATGAGAGAGAAATTTAGTTTTTTTGTTTTACAGTTAATGAGTCCCAAACAGAGGACACAGTAGAACTTCACTGCTCCCTCAGTACATTTCTAGGATATGTCCCCTGTAAAAATGACACAGGCATTAATATCATATGGACAACTGAGAATGATGTTCCAATCACCGGTAAAAGATTTAGATTTGAGAATCCATCTGTTTGCTTCTCAAAACTGATCATCACCAAGAAAGTGACCGACCATCACAGGGCATGGAAATGCCAAGTAACCCAGAATGATGTGGTTAAAGCCATCGCCAGTTATAAGACAACAATAACAGGTACTAAGCTGCACAAACAAATTAAAACTGTAGTTTAATATGTACAAAGGGTAAACTCTGTTTTCTTCCTTGTAGATGGGCTGGAGGAAGTGTTTGCTGCAGTTGGTGAGTCAGTGTCACTCCTTTGCAGAAACACTTTCTCTCTCAGACTTGAAGACAGCATAGAGTGGACTCTGAATAAAAAACCACTGGCTGACATGTTACCTGAAAATGGCCAAACAAATGTATTTAATGTGAGCACAGACTCATCATTAGTAATCAATACACTGATTCCTCTGTATGCTGGAGACTACCAGTGTATGGGTTCCTCTGATGAGCA
The DNA here is from genome assembly GCF_021462225.1 of Girardinichthys multiradiatus. Taxonomy (NCBI): domain Eukaryota; kingdom Metazoa; phylum Chordata; class Actinopteri; order Cyprinodontiformes; family Goodeidae; genus Girardinichthys; species Girardinichthys multiradiatus. The sequence continues at coordinate 4,971,531 of NC_061796.1, forward strand.
AAGAGTGTTTCACAAATTCAGGCTGCACACCCTCGATGGTAGGTGACAAATATACATCCCAACAACATTCAGAGAGTGTGAGAGTTATGAAATGTTAAATTTACATATTTTTTTATCTTACAGTTACTGCAAAGACAGACCCAGAAGGCGAAAATCTCACTTTGACCTGTTTGCTTACTTGTGCAAAAGAATGTGAAGAAAACTTCAACTTAACTTGGTCTGGAAGTAGCCGAGAGGGCTGGCAGGGCAGATTATTGAATGTTAATAACACCTTGATCAATGAGCTTCTTCTCCCAGTTTGGCCAGTTAGCTCTGATGAAATAACCTGCTCTGTGTACAGAGAAGGTTCACTGATGGCATCAAAAAGTTGGCACTCTGTTAAATGTATGTATGCATGGTTACACCTGAAATAAAACATACAGAAAATAAGACTACTATAAAAATGAAGAAACTTTAATCTCTTCAGCTCTGCAGACACGTTCCTGGGTTTTAGCCCTACGTCTTGGCATCCTAATAGGTGCAGCTGCAGTAGGATTTTGCACATTCATGATGTGGAAACATAACAATAATGCAGGTATTGCCTCAGTTTTGGAAAATAGTTTTAGAGCAGCATTCTGAAAAACAATACAAAATTGATTTCATATTTATATGCAGCTAATAAATTGTAAAGAATCTATTGTGCAGCATTTTGGCCAGTTGAAGTTGTTTTAAATGTGCTGGATAAATATAATCAGAATACCTTCAGACTGTTAAGATAAACATTTGCATTTAAATCAAGCAGGTATGTTGAAATGTGCTCACTTCAGTTTTCTTCTTCTCAGAACCATGATCTGAATGAGGCAGAAAAACACAAGAGACAGGAGACAACTTATAGGAGGCACACTCCTCTGATGATGTTTCTACAATTTACAGAAGGCTGCATGCCAAAGTGAAATAAACTGTTTTATGTTTGTTTTTATTCATATACCATTATTACTCTTGAATCTGTTTTATAGAGAAAAAATGTTTAGGGTTACCCAACTGAAATTAATTTGTTTTTCAAATTAAAACTTGAAATTCTTCATAGCTCTGGCAGATTTAAAATAAATTTAATTCAACCAATAAGCTTGTTTCTAATAGGAAATGAGACAGACTTCTCTCAAAACCCATCACAACAAAATAAGAGGAGCATCAATTATGAAGGAAACTAGTTTACCTCTTTTTAATTAATCTGAATAAAATGTCTATATATGAAATTATTTATGCCCTTCTCAATAATGACTGGACAAATCCTTATAGGCATTACAGCAATCAGACCCTCTTTACATTTGCAGAACAGCTTTTTAGATATTAACAATACTACTTTGACGATTTATCTTTGGTTATGATCTCCAAGTCTTTGGGGTTGGACGGCTTCCTTTTCGTCACCCTAATCTTTAGCTCCTTCCGATAGATTCTTATCAGTTTCAAGCCGCGACTCTGGCTGGGCCACTTTTGTTCAGAAGAAGCATTTTGGATCAAATTTAAAGACAACTTTTAACTCTTAATCTGCCAGGCGTATGACTAATTGTGGGTTTAACTGTGCTGGTTACTTTTTCATTTGAGAATTAGACCAGCTTCAATTGAAAGCTGGCTTCCAGCTGTGTTTTTGCAGCTCATTTAACTCAGATCAGAACCTTTAGAGAAGAACCAAAAACTGAACCACTAATGTATGGCAGCTCACACTGGGTTGGGTTCAGCTTTTCATTTTTCAGAGCACCCAATGAACTTGACTCACACATGTGTCATGTAGAACCAAACACACTGACATTTCCCCTTAATGGAGTAAAGTGTCTAAAATAAACTCTACAAACATTTTTTTAGCATATCTGGCATCCATGTGAGAAATAGAAGAGATGACGTTAAAAGTAAAAGTTACTTTTACTCAAATATCTTAAACGCAGGAGAACATTAGAGAGAAAAAATCAGGTCAGATGAAGGATTTTTTTAGTGAACAACATCTTGTCATGATGCGTCACAATGTGGTTTCCTGGACATGTATTTTAAGAAACTGGTGCACTTAGAGAGTTTGGTCATATTTACTCAAGAATAGAGCTACTGAAAGAAGGATGAACCATCAGCCTTTGTATGGACTATATCTCATTATATTTACTTCATGGACATCAGATGCACTTTATTCATCAGGTAATTACAACACTTTTATTATATCTAATCAGCTTAGTTAGGCTGTATTCAGTATTCCAGTATTTATTAGTGTGATGGGTTGCTTCATCCTACGAACTGAAGAATTCACAGCACTCTGTTGTACTTAAGCTTGATGCTTATTCTGCTAACATTTTGTATTCAGTCATAAATTCTGAATGTTGTTGCTTTGCTGTTTTTCCTATCATGACAAATAAATATAAGAATTGTCATTTTCTCACAGAGGGCCATGTTTCACAATGACTACTGCTTTGGATTTGAGATTTTCTTCAAAAAAGCACAAGCTAGTTTACACCTTAGTCCTTGATGCAGTTGTCAAGGGTTCTGGTCCTGGCCCGTTGACGTTTGCTGCATGTCTTCCCCCTCTCTCACCTCATTTCATATCAACTCACTTTCGAAAAATACTGACAAAAATAAAGGCCAATAGTGCCTAAAAAAAGCAAGCACTAGGTTTCTTAAACAGGGCTTTAGATTTTAGTAATGGCTCAAAATGTAACATATAGCTCAAATGTCTTTGAGTTGAACAGGAAACGAACGATAGAAAGCCTGTTAAAAGTTATTCAGTGTAGTTTAAGTTTCAGTTATTTGTCTAATCATAATTTGCTTCCTAATTGTACATCTCAGAAACAGGAAATAACCAGGAATTGTTGTAGAAGTGAAACTAAGCTAGATTACAAACTATACTTAAATAGCTGCTTTAAAATGACTGGGTTCAAGCTTTACTTATATTTCTCATTAAAAACCTAAATGTATTTGTTGTTACAAAAAGATCCTGTGCAGATGTTTGCTCAACCAGGAGACAGAGTTACTTTGCCATGTGGTTTACCTTCTGTTGGATCCTGCTCTTCAATAAACTGGACAGAGAAGTTTTATGTATGGGATTCTGAGGTGGTGACGGCTGGAAAAGTCACATATTTTAAAGAAAACAAGTATAATCTGCTAAAGGATTGCTCCCTGGAGATCCCTAAAATGGAGCGTCATGATGCCAAGTTGTACACTTGTGAAAGTGGAGCTCTGAATTCAAGTGTTTCCCTTCGGTTTCTTGATAGTAAGTATGATTGTGGTTCATTAAAGTCTCAAAGTGACTGAAAGTGACTCAAAGTGATGAATGAGAGAGAAATTTAGTTTTTTTGTTTTACAGTTAATGAGTCCCAAACAGAGGACACAGTAGAACTTCACTGCTCCCTCAGTACATTTCTAGGATATGTCCCCTGTAAAAATGACACAGGCATTAATATCATATGGACAACTGAGAATGATGTTCCAATCACCGGTAAAAGATTTAGATTTGAGAATCCATCTGTTTGCTTCTCAAAACTGATCATCACCAAGAAAGTGACCGACCATCACAGGGCATGGAAATGCCAAGTAACCCAGAATGATGTGGTTAAAGCCATCGCCAGTTATAAGACAACAATAACAGGTACTAAGCTGCACAAACAAATTAAAACTGTAGTTTAATATGTACAAAGGGTAAACTCTGTTTTCTTCCTTGTAGATGGGCTGGAGGAAGTGTTTGCTGCAGTTGGTGAGTCAGTGTCACTCCTTTGCAGAAACACTTTCTCTCTCAGACTTGAAGACAGCATAGAGTGGACTCTGAATAAAAAACCACTGGCTGACATGTTACCTGAAAATGGCCAAACAAATGTATTTAATGTGAGCACAGACTCATCATTAGTAATCAATACACTGATTCCTCTGTATGCTGGAGACTACCAGTGTATGGGTTCCTCTGATGAGCAAAGAGTGTTTCACAAATTCAGGCTGCACACCCTCGATGGTAGGTGACAAATATACATCCCAACAACATTCAGAGAGTGTGAGAGTTATGAAATGTTAAATTTACATATTTTTTTATCTTACAGTTACTGCAAAGACAGACCCAGAAGGCGAAAATCTCACTTTGACCTGTTTGCTTACTTGTGCAAAAGAATGTGAAGAAAACTTCAACTTAACTTGGTCTGGAAGTAGCCGAGAGGGCTGGCAGGGCAGATTATTGAATGTTAATAACACCTTGATCAATGAGCTTCTTCTCCCAGTTTGGCCAGTTAGCTCTGATGAAATAACCTGCTCTGTGTACAGAGAAGGTTCACTGATGGCATCAAAAAGATGGCACTCTGTTAAATGTATGTATGCATGGTTACCTTAATGTTAAATATGATGTTTCAGCACAAACAAAAGAAAATAAGGCTTCAATCTCTTCAGTTCTGCAGACCCTTGCATGGATAGGTCTTCCTCTGGGCCTTTTAATATGTGCAGCAACAGCAGGAGTTTTTATTCACTGGAAGAGGAAGCGCAACCAGGATTTGGGTAGTGAATCTGATAGAGGAACCCCTCATCTAAACTTTCACTTTTGGATAATGTACTATATGCCGTAACTTCTGTTTTCTGTTTTGTTGCAGTTGCCAAATTGTCAAACATCTCAATGGTAAAAAATATGGAAAAAGCATCCTATTTGTGTCAAGATGATATATCAATATTTGCTAACATCTGTATTGTTTTTCACAGACGCATATTTATGATGCCATTCAGGATGAGGAAGTAGAGCAACAGAGACAACTAAATAGAGAAGTGGCCACCACTGATGACGGTCTCTACAATTTATTACAAACTGTAAACTAAAGGAAATAAATATTGCTCTTTGTCTTTATTTAAATGCTGGAATGTTTTTTTTGCCAACTGAACATAATTTGCAAAAATACTTGTTCAAGAGAATATTACATTCATACTTTTGATGAAATAGAACCTATTGAAAGACAGTAATGTAAGACTCCTTTCACTCAAAAGATACAGATAAAATAAAAATGTACTCACTGGCAACTTTATTAGCCACACGTCTAGTAGTTGTTAACACAATTAAACCAGCCAAATCACACTGTAGCAGCTCAATGTATTTAGCATCTAGACATGGTGAGGATAGTTTGATGTAAATCAAACCAAGCTTCAGAACGGGGATGAAAGACGATTTAGGTGATGTTCAATGTAGCCTGATTTTTGATGACAGGGGGGCTGATCTAAGTGTTTTGGAAACCGTTTATCTACTGGGGATTTCACACACAAACATGTCTCCGGTTTACAGAAGCTAATCCGAAAAAGTATCCAGTCAGCAGCCCTGGAAATTCCTTGTTGTTGGCAGGGGTCAGAAGAGAATGGGCAGACTGGTTTGAGATAATAGAAAGGCGACAGTAGCGCACATGTTGCAACCAAAAAATGAAATACAATCTGAATGCACAACACTGAAGCAGATGGACCATAGAAGCGGAACATCACACCAGGTGTCACTGCCAGCTAAGAACAGGAAAACCGAGGCTACAATTCAAACATTCAGGTTCAACAAAAGTAGACAATAAGAGATTGGACAAATGTCACCTGAACTGATGTGTCAGAATTTGGTGTAAACAACATAAAAGGATCTATCTCGCCTTGTATTATCAAAATGGTGGTGGTGGTGTAATGATGTGTTTCTGGCACACTTTGGGCGCCTTAATACCAACAGAGCCATTTTAAATGCCATAGCCTAGCTAGCAAGGTGTACCTAATAAAGTGGCCAGCAAGTGTATTGATTACACGTTCACATAGATGCAACGATTAAACTTATTGGAAAAGAAAGGAGTCAAATCTTCAGTGTTTTCCACGAATAGCCAGAAGATTTCTAGATTTCAGATTCACGATTCTATAACTACAAAAAAGAGGAGAATGTTGGAATTTGTGTGTGAATATAATCAATATTGAAGCATTGTATTTACTTTAATATACTTACAAGTATGCATTTGAACCTCCTCTGGAAATGCATACAAGCTGTTGATTTGGTCTGTAGCATCTGTGGGTTGGATAAACAATTCTCAATTAAAACATGTAAAATGACATTTTAGGTGATATGGAAGATAATCAGAATAATAAATGGTATAGTTCAAATATTTGCTAAAAAAGGCAGCAAGAACATAAGTTTACTCTAACCTGGTGAACATGGAAGAGTCACATTCTCATAGAAATCCTCAGACCTTTGAAAGCAGCCTGATTGACAAGTATAGAAAAGGCAAAGACTATGTGATGTACATTTAAAGCTTATAAGTCACTCGCAAAGTCAGTGTAGCAAAATGAGGAGCGTTTAGACAGAGCCCACCTGCAGAATTCCTCTGGGATTTCAATCTCTTATAAATAAACAGTCCTGTCAGTGCTGCAAGTGTGATTATCAAGGTAAGGACCAGGACTACAACCAGAATCGAGGTTTCATTTTCATCTTTCTCATTAGCCTTAAAATCCTGAAAAAAGGCTGGACAAAACATGAAGAGGAAGCGATTTAACCATCTCGCAAATAAGGACCACTGTTATACTGCATGCAGAAAACTAAAAAAGCAAAACACACCTGGCTGAGTTTTTGTAAATGTAGGACTTGGAACCATTGTGATCTCAGACACATCTTCTGTTTAATCAAACAGAGAAAGAAAAATAATAGTAAGAATTATATACAACAATATCGAAGGTAATGCTAAAAAGATCTGTTTATGATCAGACCTTGACGACTTTTGACATGGAGATTGATCTTTGAGCAGCGCTGACTTTGTCTGACTATATAATCACATCTGTACCAACCGCTGTCACTGGCAGACACAGACGGGATTGTCAGGAATACTTCCTTCATTTCAGCCCTTGTCAAATCAACAGGAACAGAGTTGCTCCCTTTCAGCTTTGCCCATGTCACATTTGAAGGGGCTGTTTCTGCATCCTCTGAGCAGTTAAGCGTCACAGGCATGCCAGGATTTGCCGTCTCCACTTTAAGGGTTCTGCAATCTGAAAGATCATAAAGTAGCATGTGATCTACCCTGCATGTTCTTTAAATTTATCTGTAAAATTATAAAATAAAGAATCTACCTTTCACTTTTAAAAATATTTCTGTGACGTTAATTTTGTCCCATCCTTTCCAAATTTCAAAGTTGTACATTCCTTCATCTGATTTCTGCAGGGTTCTCAAAAAAACACATGTTTGTCCTTTTCTGTTTGCTTCCAAATTCACACGTTTGGCATCTTGGGATTTTTTTGGATACTGAAATACGACTGTGGGGGAACTGGCATCTGTGTACTTTGTCAGTCTGATTCTGTAGCAGGTCAGTGGATCGGTGACGTTGAAGTTTAGACACAACAAAGCCACATCTTCTACTTTAAAAGCTGACACAGTCTCACTCCCTGCAGAGTCAGATTTTGATAGAGTCAAAAACAGACAATAAATATAATCACTGTGGATGGTAAATCCTGCATGATTAAAAATTCTGTGTCAGAATAGCAACGCCTACAGATTTATTCAATTTTTTGGCATACCACTATCTCATCTGGTAACTACTGCAATTTAAATATACAAAACCAACATTAAAATATACTAATATGGAATACTGACTGATGTAATCTAATAAAAACAAGCCCAAAAAGAAACTTACCTCTGCATTCGGGTGCAATATTTAATAAAAATGCAAAAAGAAAAACCTGAAAATGCAAGCCAGCCATTATGTTACTAATGCAGCAAAGTATGTAGAGTTTTCCCTTTTGTACCTTTAGGTAAAGTTCCAGACATTCTCAGTTCCTTTGTATAAACTAAAGTGTCAACTTGAAACTACAAGGACAAAGAACATAGTTTTATTCTCTTTTTCATTTAGCAACAGTGCCATCGAGTGGCCAAAAAACATTAACTTCCTGATTGACTTGAGCATTTGTGAAACTACAGGTGCATCTGAATAAATTATGACATCATTGGAAAATTATCTTAATATAGAAATTTGAAATCAAATGGGATTTAATTCAAAATTATTGTGTAAGGCTAATTAAAACACAATTTTCTTTTCACATAATTTTTACTACAGCATCGTTATGTTACAGCCTACACAGCTAAGGAGAAGATTGTTTACTGCTTAGGCAACTGTACACCAGACAGTCTCCTAACCCTCCAATAGGTGTGTAAACCACAAAAGGCCATTTTTAAAACAGCTGGATGTTCAAAGAATTCTGTGTTCAAGCATATTAATGGAAAATTAAGTGGAAGGAAAAAGTGTGATAGCGAAATAGGAAAAAGCAATAGGGATACCAGAGGCTTGAGAGGATTGTGAAGCAAAGCCCATTCAAAGGTTTTAAGAAGATGCACACAGTGTAGATCACTGCAGGACACAGAGCCTTAAGGCTAACCACACACAGACCCAGAACGTGGGCTCCAGTTGTCTGGGGAGTCTTGTCTGGGCCTAGATGGAAAACAGCTGGACTGTTGCCCAGTCAAAAGTCCTATTTTGTGATGAAAGAAAATGTTGCATTTCATTTGAAAATCAAGGTACCAGAGTCAGGAGGAAGAATGGAAAATTGTTTGAGGTCCAGTGTGTAGTTTCCACAGCCAGTGAATAAATGGGAACCCATCTCATCTGCTGGAGTTGGTTCACTGTGTTTTAGTAGAGCACTTCACGCTCCTCTCTGCTAACAACCATTGAGGAGATGCTGATTAATTTCTTTTTATTTTTCATAAGTATTTCCCTACTGCTGGAGGGTTGCTGAGGAGAAGGGGTTCCCTCCCGAACTTGTTGCGCCCGTGACCTGATCAGGGGCAACCTGAAGGCAATGGATAAATTAATGTATGCAACAAATCTGTATAATTTATGAGTTTCAGTTTTGAATTAAATTTCAAATGACTGAACTCTTCAGGGATATTCTAATTATTCTAATTGACTGAAGTGTACCTGTATTAAGAAAGTTTTTAACTTACCTGCATAACCTTGAAATTCTTTTTCTATTTGTATCTTCTTTGTTTTACTTTCAGGTATCTTGTTTATCTCTTCATCAACTGATAACAACCTCCCATGTTTCAACAGTACTGCTTCCTTAAAACAGTGAAGATACGTAAGCCTGCTCATACACTGTACAGAGGTGAAACATATCAGTAAGCACATCCTAGGAAGTATGCTGCAGGTGCCCAACATGCAAAATTACTGAATGACACAAATTTTCAGAACCAGCATGTTGAAAAGTGTGGATTTTTGTTTTTGCAACACATATTTGACCTCAGTTCTCTGCAGCCTTAAATGTAAGGCAGGAACCTCACCCAGACCTCACTTCCTCTTCAGATACAATTTACAGCCACAGTGATTAAAAACAGTCGCTGTTAGTTTAACAGTTTCCCAGCACAGCTCACACAAATGGATAACAATGCTCAAGGTATGCTTGCATTTCTCTGCTATAGTTTGAATTTTAAAGCTATACTAACACCAATCCAATATGAAAAATCATGCAATTTTCACTTTTTATGAATTTTATTTTTGTTGTTGTTGTAAGAATTGATTGAATAACTTGTTCAACTTGTTCTGTGTTGTTTTTAATAGGAGGTAAAGCGTATGGCCTTCTCAAGTCTCAACAGGAGGAAAGACTTAACTCTATAAATGAGGTGAGCTAGAATAAATGGCACATTTAGGCAATATTGTTTGGATACATGGAGACACAAAACACAAGAACTGACCCCATCCTGGTGATCCCATCCTCAGGCGTTCCTCTCAGATTCAAAGTACGCAGACGAGGAAGATCTGGCAACCAATCTTGAAATGTTTAAAAGTCAGTTTTTTACAGTTACAAATATCTTCTCTGTTCACATTTGAAATTCTGGTGTAATATTCTGTAAAACATATCTTTGTGTTTTAGAGAAATACATGGAGTTTGATCTCAACGACAAAGGTGATATAGGTAAGGTCCAGGCTTCTACAAACTGTATCAAAAGTATTTTTAGCTACAGAGACAAATGTTTACTTGCTCGCTCAGTCATGACAGTATTTTCACAGGCCACGTATAACTTGTTGAATTTACTTCTTATATGTGCACAATGTTCCAGATATGATGGGGTTAAAACATATGCTGGAAAAACTCGGATTGGCCAAAACTCACTTAGAACTGAAAAAGATGATGTCAGAGGTGGTTGGAAGTCCATCGAAGGACACAATCAGCTACCACGACTTCCTGAACATGATGCTGGGGAAACGAAATGCAATTCTGAAGCTGTAAGTACAATTGGGTTTATAAATGTATAGATATTAAATCTTACATCTTACATCTGAGGCTTTTGGATGTGTTCATTATTGTGTCTTTGTGATAACAAGAAATGGATTTATCTCTTGCTGTATACTTAGACTAGGCATGGACTGCTGTGAGACTGTCATGATAGCTTTGAGTAAAGTAGAAGAGATTCATTGTGCTGACAGTAATTTAAAACAAGAATGTATAACATGAGCTAATAGGTTTTATTTTTAACAGAGGGGGTAGTGAAAAACACTAGAAAAACACTACCACTTAGGCCATTTATCTGGCATCTTATAAGAAACTGTGTGATCGAAATTTTTAAATAACAAACACAATGTTTGTTTTCTTCTGTGAAGGATCCTAATGTTCGAAGGAATGGGAAAGGAGCATGAGGAGAAGGATGTTGGTCCACCTTCACGCAAAACCTTCTCAGACCTTCCCTGAAGTCTCAATCACATTTGGAAAGGATGTTTTTTGCTATTTCTGCCACATTTAAGAGTCCTTCTGATGGAGTCTGGGTGTAAAACAGCAACAAATGTCATTAAAAACATACTTTTAAAAGTAAGGTGCATTACTGCAATAGTTTTCCATTAAAGTGAAAAATCATAACAGAGTAATGGCTTAGTTGTAGGCAGAATAGACATAATGGTGGCTTGAAACTTTTATGCATAAAAAAATGTTTTCTTTTATGCGAGCTAAGATCACAATGTCAAATTTTCTGTTACATCCGGTGTGATGGAATTATTATTTGATTAAAAAGGTTTATAAAAACAAACTGTGACATTCTTATTAAAACGAGTTATAATTTGTTCAATGTTACCATTTCCTGTTAGCACATTAGCATGTTTAGACCATTATTTTGAAAACCTGCGCCACCGGAAGTTGGTCACCGTGAAAGAGAAGAAACGCAAAGCCTGCATATTTATATATTATTAGACACATTTAAAGGGGTAAGTAAATGTAATCATGTGTTGTAATTTAGATACTCGCATGTGAGAGTACTTTTTCCAACAAATAATTTCCAAACTACCCTACAAGCTACATAGCAACTCGACAGCTACCAAGCTAGCGTGTACAAGAAGAGCTAACGTAAATTGCGGTAAATCTAAACCACATCTGAGCTCGTATCCAATATATGGCGGATTATCTTGTTAGAATGGCTTGCTTTCAGTTTTTTTTTTTTTTACGAAAGTAGCTTTTGGTTAGCCGGGGATTGTTGCTATAAAGCGCTCTGCTGTTTGTCAGGAGGATGAGCAGTTCGGAGGAGGTGTCTTGGATCTCCTGGTTCTGTGGACTCAGAGGAAACGAGCTGTTCTGTGAGGCAAGTTCCACTTTTACTTTGAAAATTCGATACATGAGTAAAAATAAGAGCTCCTTTATAAAGAAATCTGTGACCATACATGTGTCCCTTAACTCAACGGTTCTCAAAGTTGGGTTCTGAAACTCAGTTTGGTTCCTGAAAAACAATCTGGGGGCCCTAAAATATGTAGATTTGACAAATTTCTTAGAGCCTTATGTCAACATAAACAAATCAGTTGAACTGAGCATTAAATAAAATTTTAAATGATACAAATTCCGTGTATGTGGGTTACAAACAGAGGATTAACGGCATTTTAAATGCTGAAATTCTGGGGTAAACCTTGTACTGTAAAATACCACGATGGTTAAAACACATTATCATTATCTCCAGAAAATCAGTCAGCATTGTTTTTAGGTAGATACCAGAGATAACGTTTAAGGAAGTTTTTATTTCAACCATTGTAACTTCTCCTGGTTGTAGTTCTGTTTTTCTGTTTCCAGGTTATAATAGTTTTAGCAGTTGGTCTGTATGTTTTATGCAATATCAGAATAAAATGTCTACAACAGAAGGGGACCAATGGTAGAAGGCTTTTCAAAGTAATTTGATGTGTTTTTAGCTTCAAACCATGTACTTTATATTTTTAAGTGGGCTACCTATCTATCTTCAGTTTCCATAGTATTGGAAAGGGCTCACTCAGCTTGACCACATTGTACAAAAAATGTTTTTTTTTCTTTGTGATAGTAAGATGATTCATTTTGTTCTAAAATCTGAGAAATAGAAATTCATTTTAATTTCCTTAGTCTAGAAAATCAGACAATTCATTTATAAAAATCCATGTTTTTTTGCAGCTCTAGACAAATTTTATTTGGAAGCATTGACGGCGAAAGTGGCTTTTTGAATTAAAAAGTGTGCAGACCCTTTTCATAGACTGAGCTAATAACTAACAGTTTATTTTTTGCACTGATTCAGTTTTAGCGTGCATATTTTTCACAGGATTTTATTTTCATTTTTGTTGATTTAGCCATGGACATTATGGTCATATTGGTCATGGTCAAAGTCTTTAACCTCTGCTGGTACCTACAAATAAAGTGGAAAAGTATTCATACCCCTTTTTCACAAATTCAGATATTAAAATCCAAAACAATGATGCTCAAAAAATGAAAGGAATGCTTTTTAATCTGAGTATAAAATCAAAACCTCTGGAATATTGATCTGGTCAGTCAATTAGTAGTGGGGGTTGTTAATCAGTGTCAGCTGTTTGAGGTTAATGAAATTAACAACAGGTGCACTTAAGGGGCAACAATGAGATGACCCCCAACAACAGGAATGGTTTTGCAGGTGGGGGCCACAGACAATTGTTCCCTTCTCATTTTTGTACTACTTTTCAGTGGTTTTGCATTGATCAGGGTCAGTATCACTACCGGTAGCATGAGGCGAACATTATGCTGCCTGCAACGTTGTTCAGCATGATCGGCTGTGTGGTGGGTCGGTGTTGGTCTGGGGCAGGCATATCCATGGGGGGACGCACAGACCTGTACCTGGAGGATAAACAAGCCTACTGTCATTAGGTATTGGGATTAAATCCTTTGACCCATTGTTAGCCCCTTCATTGTGGCAGTGGGTCTGGGGTTCCTCCTGGGGCATCATAAAGGCCAGCCTCATGTGACAAGAGTTTACAGGCAGTTCCTGGAGGATGAAGGAATTAAAAGTGTTAAAGTGTTGCTTACATTTTTTGAGCAGGTGGTTGTATGAGGTATTGGATATTCAGTTTAATACAACAAAACGAATGAATGAACAATTAATTTGGCAAACATAAAAATAAAAACACTCACCAGGAATTGTTTGTCTATACTGAGCATCCATACAGTTACCCGCTGGTTAGCCTGGCACAATTTTAATCTCTTACTTTCTGCCCTGGCAGCATCTACATAATCCCATTAGGCTCTCCTGTAATGCTTTAACCTCAGTGTGTGGTAGCAACGGTACCTACTGCTGTCAACAGCCTTTAATCATCCTCTGTTGCTGTATTTTAGGTTGATGAAGATTACATTCAGGACAAGTTCAACCTGACGGGCCTGAACGAGCAGGTGCCTCATTACCGTCAGGCTTTGGATCTGATTCTCGACCTGGAGCCAGGTGAGGTTATAAAGAAGTCTTAGTTTTGGTTCAAAAGGGGGAAAAAACTGATTTTAATTTCCTAAATGACTTTTCTGTGACAGATGAGGAAACTGAAGATAACCAGAATCAGAGCGATTTGATTGAGCAGGCAGCTGAGATGCTCTATGGTCTTATACATGCACGATACATTCTCACAAACAGAGGCATTGCACAAATGGTAGGCCAGTGCATAATGGCTTAGTGTCACAGTCTCTCCAAATCAATCATCAGCGGTAATCTTTCATATTTGTTTCTCTCTTCAGCTGGAAAAATATCAACAAGGAGACTTTGGCTATTGTCCCAGGGTGTACTGCGAGAATCAGCCAATGCTTCCTATCGGTGAGGCCGACTCTTTCCCAACATCACATTAAAATATTTCTTCCTCACTTCATCATCATAAAACATTTTCTTACTGTTTGCTTTCTGACTAATCTAGGCTTATCAGACATCCCAGGGGAAGCAATGGTGAAGCTTTATTGTCCAAAGTGCACGGATGTGTACACTCCAAAGTCCTCCAAACACCGCCATACAGATGGAGCCTACTTCGGCACGGGATTTCCTCACATGTTGTTCATGGTGAACCCGGAGTATCGACCAAAGCGACCAGCCAACCAGTTTGTACCAAGGTTTGTTGCTGTTTGGAAAGATTTTTTGGTGTGTTTTAAACAGGGGGAGGATCTGGCTTCATTGTGTGAACCAGGAATCAACTTTTCTTTTCTTTTTCAGGCTATATGGTTTCAAAATTCACCCAATGGCTTATCAACTCCAGCTTCAGGCTGCGTCAAGTTTCAAAAGCCCGGCAAAGACAATTCGCTAGAAACCAACTTCGCTATGACAATGGACTCAAACATTATTTCTTTGACTTGTTTGAAGCAGTGAACTATATATTCCGAATAAAAAGCTTTACAGTTACCTAAAGCCAGCTTTGTTTGTACTTTTATACTCAGATATTTAGTTGTAAATGTCGGGAAAATTACAATAAATGCACTTTTGCAAAGTTAATTTTATGTAGATGCCAGTGGATCGGTTCATATTATCCTCATAAAGGGAAAATCCTGACCGTTCCTCTGATGGTTCTCCATTGAATCATGCTAAATGACACATGAAATAATTTGTAGCACAATTATTGGCACCCTGCAACCCCTACTTGCCAATAGGACAACACGTCTGTAAAATGTCATGAGGTTGTAGCCCTCGCAGAGAACAATCCAAGCATTCCGCTCAGCAACCTTTCTAGATTGTCAGAGTTCTGGTGCTCTTGTATCCTCTCTTCAGTTCACCCTACATGTTTTCTAGAGTCCCCAGGGCCTTTGCAAGAGAAACGGGCCCACAGCATCACAGATCCTCTACTTTGCACAATAGTGGGTATAAGATGGTTTTCCAGGTATTCCTTCTTTTACAGGTCCTTCTCAAAATATTAGCATATTGTGATAAAGTTCATTATTTTCAATAATGTCATGATGAAAATTTAACATTCATATATTTTAGATTCATTGCACACTAACAGAAATATTTCAGGTCTTTTATTGTCTTAATACGGATGATTTTGGCATACAGCTCATGAAAACCCAAAATTCCTATCTCACAAAATTAGCATATCATTAAAAGGGTCTCTAAACGAGCTATGAACCTAATCATCTGAATCAACGAGTTAACTCTAAACACCTGCAAAAGATTCCTGAGGCCTTTAAAACTCCCAGCCTGGTTCATCACTCAAAACCCCAATCATGGGTAAGACTGCCGACCTGACTGCTGTCCAGAAGGCCACTATTGACACCCTCAAGCAAGAGGGTAAGACACAGAAAGAAATTTCTGAACGAATAGGCTGTTCCCAGAGTGCTGTATCAAGGCACCTCAGTGGGAAGTCTGTGGGAAGGAAAAAGTGTGGCAGAAAACGCTGCACAACGAGAAGAGGTGACCGGACCCTGAGGAAGATTGTGGAGAAGGGCCGATTCCAGACCTTGGGGGACCTGCGGAAGCAGTGGACTGAGTCTGGAGTAGAAACATCCAGAGCCACCGTGCACAGGCGTGTGCAGGAAATGGGCTACAGGTGCCGCAATCCCCAGATCAAGCCACTTTTGAACCAGAAACAGCGGCAGAAGCGCCTGACCTGGGCTACAGAGAAGCAGCACTGGACTGTTGCTCAGTGGTCCAAAGTACTTTTTTTGGATGAAAGCAAATTCTGCATGTCATTCAGAAATCAAGGTGCCAGAGCCTGGAGGAAGACTGGGGAGAAGGAAATGCCAAAATGCCAGAAGTCCAGTGTCAAGTACCCATAGTCAGTGATGGTCTGGGGTGCCTTGTCAGCTGCTGGTGTTGGTCCACTGTGTTTTATCAAGGGCAGGGTCAATGCAGCTAGCTATCAGGAGATTTTGGAGCACTTCATGCTTCCATCTGCTGAAAAGCTTTATGGAGATGAAGATTTCATTTTTCAGCACGACCTGGCACCTGCTCACAGTGCCAAAACCACTGGTAAATGGTTTACTGACCATGGTATCACTGTGCTCAATTGGCCTGCCAACTCTCCTGACCTGAACCCCATAGAGAATCTGTGGGATATTGTGAAGAGAACGTTGAGAGACTCAAGACCCAACACTCTGGATGAGCTAAAGGCCGCTATCGAAGCATCCTGGGCCTCCATAAGACCTCAGCAGTGCCACAGGCTGATTGCCTCCATGCCACGCCACATTGAAGCAGTCATTTCTGCAAAAGGATTCCCGACCAAGTATTGAGTGCATAACTGTACATGATTATTTGAAGGTTGACGTTTTTTGTATAAAAACACTTTTCTTTTATTGGTCGGATGAAATATGCTAATTTTGTGAGATAGGAATTTTGGGTTTTCATGAGCTGTATGCCAAAATCATCCATATTAAGACAATAAAAGACCTGAAATATTTCAGTTAGTGTGCAATGAATCTAACATATATGAATGTTAAATTTTCATCATGACATTATGGAAAATAATGAACTTTATCACAATATGCTAATATTTTGAGAAGGACCTGTATATGGCCCAACCACATCTTGTGTTTGGTAACAGAAAACTCCATGTATGTCTCATCTGACCACGACAGACAATTCGTTAGAAGTAGAAGGTAGCAATTGCTGGTAGATGGGGTCTAAAGGTGGTTTTGGAGCCTCCTTTACCATCAGCTCTTCTTACACGAGCAGCAACTGTCTTGTAGACTTTTCCTGACTAAAGATAAACACTCCTACCATTCTCTCGTCTTTCCCACAATGAAACCCGATCTAAGTAACATGTAGTATTTATTCTTTATATAGTAGGCTACAGTTCACACAGACAACTCAACAAAAATGCAAGTGAATGCATATTTTATTTTCTTCATAAAAAGACAGAATTCACAAAGCAACAATAGTTTCTTTGTCTAAAACCTACTTTTGCTTAATATGAAATACTACTTTCCATCCTGGACACAATTGTGTTTTTTTCTTTTTGTTTTAAATGAATGGAGCTATAATAACAGATTCTGTTTGGAATTTAGGACAAAAAAAGGAAATATTAGTAAGCAGGTTCTCTAAACGTTAGTCAAAACGTTCCTCTCTATAGAAAAAGCACAAGAAAACAGCGAGTGCAAATCTACTCAAAACTATGTGGTTAGAAAGGCGTTACAAACTTGTCTGATAATGAATGCAACAACGACATCTACCTGAAGCCTCAAAGCTTGTTAAAACACCACAATACATCAAAAATTACATGAAACGGTTCCGACTTTACAAATAAATTACTGTATAGCAGAACATAAAAAAGACAATCTGTGCTCCTGTGAGAGGAAAAAAAAAGCCACATGAACTCTGGCAGCTGCCTTCATCTTTTACATGTGTGGTAATAATGACAGACAAGTTTTCATTTTCATTGACCTCACTTGACTCAACATGAATGTACATTTACAACAGACATGGATATATACTGATGGCAATAACTCATACAATAAGGAGGTCTGTGGTCATACGTAGAACATCAAAACCTGAGATAAGTCGACCAAAGTGAGAAAAATGTATTGAACAAATAAAGTGCCTCTCAATAATGTACACACCCCTATTAAATTGCCAGGTTTTTGTGAGAAACCTGTATCCACACATAATGTCACATATATCCTTCATAATTTGTAAAAATGTAAAAAAATAAAACAGCTGCAATGGTTGGATAAATGTGCACACTGGTGCTCTGTTAAAGCACCTTTTGATTCAGTTTAAGCATAAGCAGTCAGTCTTAAGTTTATACCTGCCATCAATTTGAGTAAATCTGACTTACAGCTGCCTTAGCAGGATCTTACTGATTTTTGCTTTGTTTAGCTTGAGCTAAACTTTGCAGATTTAGCAAAGGATCTAAAGGCAAAAATAAAAGATCCCCATTTCATATATACACCATGGCACTGTAAAGAAAATATGGGACAACAGCGGCTTGACAAAAACTGGACATTTTGCTAAAACTGACGAAAGGATGTGGAAGAAATTGGTTAGGGAGGCTGACAGCAACCTGAAGGAGCTGTAGGGAGTTTTGTTAATGGATATTTGATTTGATCCTAATATGTCCAGACTAATGGGGAAAACACCTCGGGAGCTTCGCAGTGCGTCTCGTCCATCAATGGGCGTGCGGTGCAGAAGTGAGCTGACACAGGACTGGTTATACATCTACAACCTTGGATAGTTTTTTCCGAACAGAACAGGTTCAGAAAGGATGGTTGGGATCTGAACCTTGGGCGCCACCTACCGACCAGATGCTGCAGGTTTGTTTGATCGACAATAAACAGGGCTTGTTTTTGTCTCAAGTTGGATAAAAACATGAACGGTTCTATATACCAGTCAGTACTGACCCAAAACCTTTAGATGAACCTTTTTTTTTTCAGCATCGCTGTGATTCAAAGCATACGTCAAAATCAACAAAACAATGGCTTCATTCAAAGTAACGAGTTCAAAACTAAATCTGACAGAAGATCTATGGGGTCACCTAAGGATGCCAGTGGACAAGAGATGTCCTCCCAATCTGATACATATTAAGACGTTTGCAAGGTGAAGTGTGCACATATTACTGAGTAATAACAGAGTAGAAAATCGAGACAGAAATTGAATCAACAGGTAAGTTTGTGCACACTTACTCAAAGAGCTTGTTGCAGCCTTTTTATTTTTCATATTGTTTCCCTTTTTAAAAATGTGCCTTTCAGTTGAATTTTGCAGAATCAATTTCACATCATGTGTGGAAAAACGTTTTGAAAGTCCAAGTTTTTTATAGCATGACAAAAACCTGGCATTTCAGGGATGTGTTTACATATTACAGAAGCCACTGCATGTAAAAAGTAATTCTGACTTTTATGATAATGAGTGAAACATGGCTTATGGGGAGCGCTTCTTTGTAAATGGATGAAAAGTTTGGTAAACTCGGTGGACTACAAGAGGAAACCAATAAGAATGATTCAGGTTGATTCAGCTGGTCACCTAGAAATCGAATGAGCAGATGGATATGAACAACTTAAAACGTTTTTACAAATACTATAAAAAGCATATTTTTATAAAATAGAGAAATATTAGAAAATAGATCAATTTTTAGTTCAAACTTTACAAGAACATGTAGGCTACTGGTTCCATGCTGGTTCGGGGAAGCAAAGATTTAGGACCTTGCTTTTTGTACCTGAGCAGCGAATAATGCCGAAATTTGAGCACAGAATATATCTTTGTTGACGTTTTAAATGTGAGGTATGTCATTTTAATAATAGTAATAATAATAATAAAAACATCTCTCCTGAATTTAATAAGACAAGTAAACAACAACAAAAATAAGAGTTCACTTGAATGTCGTCTTAACGTTTTCCCCGAGTAGCACCAAGGGCATTACTGTTAATCATCACTAATTATCGCTGGTTTTTTTTACCTGAAGCTCTACATCTGTAGAAAACCACTATGAGACAACAAAAGCATTTCAGAGCAAACATAACTGAGATCACTCAACTGAAAAAAGGCTGGTTTTTAACCAATCAAAAGTGTTCACTAAACACCAGGATGATATTTGAAGCATGCGATCAGCAGCCCCTACCTACAGTGAAGAGCTCAACTACAAAAACAGGATCTACAAGAAACAGTCTACTCAGTTGTCAGTCCTTTCAGATGCAGATTTCTGGGGTCTTTCTTTTGTGCGCAAACAGACTTGGTCACTGTGTATATGATGAGTGTCGCAGTCTAAAGGATGTTGGAGGTGGTGAGTCAAAGGGTCGAGGGAGGACTCTGTTACAATGCTGATGCTCCGCCATGTTTCTCCTGAAAGACAAACAGATGTTTGTTTCATTGGGTTTAAAGAAAAAGTGGAATTTTCCCTTCAAAAATCTGAACCACTGGCCAAATTAAATATTTACACAACCTGGGAACCCAAAGTGAAGGGATTATATGTATTTTCTGACTTTTTAAAGCCTTTAAACACTCAAATATGTTTTATTAAGCACTGAATGTCTAATTTTTCATATATCCTCTTTATTAAAGACTATTTTATGAATGTAGCCTCTTATAGACAGGGCTGTAATGGGACAACTATCCATCCAGATACAGACCAGGTAAAAGTGAAGCAATGTGTTCAGTGCCACAACAGAAGAGGATTAGATGGAGGTACTTTCCACAGCTGTCCAAAATAACTGATGAGAGATTTTATGTTACAGACCAAGAAAACGTAATGCATAATTGGAAAAAAGTAGAAAAATAATATATGGTTTTCACAATATTTTACAAATAATCTGAAAAGTGTGGCACTGGCATGTACCCACAGTGGGATTGGTGTTCGCAGGTAAATGTGCACTGCTAGTCCCCACTCTGCACACAGACCTAGACCCACCCATATCGCACTAAAGCACATTTTTTCCATGCTTGCTGTGCTCCCTACATGATCTGTAGCAAACTGCAAACTGGACATTTTATGGCTTGCTTTTTGGCCAATCTTCCATAAAGACCTGATTCAAGGTTGCAACATGATAAAATGTAAAAAACTTTTGCAAGGTACTGTATGGCAACCCATTTTGCCACATATTGTGTTTTTCAACATCGGAGAAATTCTATTAATCCACTTGCATACCCTACCAGGGCATTATTAACCCCACTAGACAGTAAAGAAACAAACAAACCCCATAAGGGACAGTATATAGCTGAAGACTCCAAACACCATTGTAAGGCCCAACACCACTTCTAAGGCCCCAGTGTGACTCAAGTTTGGGATTCGAACTCAAGTCACACTTAAGTAGCACATACAGGGACTTCACACTCGACTTAGACTTGCACTCAAAAGACTTTAGACTCTACTCAGACTCGCGATTTGAGATTTGTGAAAATGTTTAAAATTTTTTAATAGTTTTTTGTGTTTTGTGTGACAATATCTTATGTGTCTGATCGTCTGCCTGCTGTGTGTTATTATTTCCCTTATGCGGACGCATGTGCAAACCATCACAATCATATCTGCGCCGGTAAGCCTATGTGTTTTCTGTCCCACCATTCGTAATAACTTTTGGCTACAAAAAATAAAAATACATGTTGCTGGGTCCACCACATGCAATTTTATAATCCACCTGAAAACCCACCCGGAAAGGTTAGATGTTTGCATTTATGCTACAAACAAGCTTAGTGCCACAGCTGTGCAAACATTAGCTCATTATTAGTTTATGCCAGTATCATTATTGTTCATTTAAATTCTGTTTTAAATTAAATTTTTAAATTATTTGGTTTTTATTTATATTTAGATTGTTAGAACAAGGCAGGATTCTGATTTTTCTTTTCAAATAAAAGTTGTTCACTGCTAAAACAAAAGAATATTGTATCCACAAACAAGTTTTGTAAGAAAATAATATCTTTGGAGAAAAATACAGCTAACAAATTTATCCGTAAAACATTTGTGTGTGTGCTTTTTCAAAATTGTATTTTTTTTATTTACCAGTTTAAGCTAATGACCTTACCTTAGATATCACAAAGCAACTTTCTATGTAAACCTTACAGTAGAAGTGTCATAACAGACCATTACAACTATAAAATAATTTGCGTTTTGACTGCTGTGTCACTTAAATACTTGAGACTTGACTTGGAATTAAGTATAAGATTTGAGACTGAGCTTGGACTTGCAAAAATGACTTTTGAACATCTCTGGCAGTTAGTGCTCATGCAGAGGAAAACCTGTCCCAAATTATCTTCCGGTTCACAACTGCACATAGTAGGTTAATTAAAGAATAGATAATTTGATGCATTATTCGTGGTTTGTAATTAAAGCTAGTTAGGGTAATTGGTCACATAACGTCACACGACTGCTCTGTTAGATCCTGATCTGTGATTCCTGCTTTTGCATTCCTCATCTGCATCTTAAAAAAACTTACAATTACTGTACCTTTTATCATCTTTTCTCTCCAAAAGAAAACAGCTGAATAATCATCCTCCCACTGAATTGATTTTACATTTTATTTGATTTTAACTTCATATTCCAAAGACAAACCCCATTTATGACAGAGAGAGAGAGAAAATGGTGTTTCATGTCATTTACCTTTTCTTGACCAACGTCAGAGTCTGCTGTTATGACAATTCTTTTCTCCACACGGGTCTCTGAGGATCCACTTTTTACCACCTGAATAGAGGAGAAATGTGTTTAAGAGGTCCAGAATATGCGATGAAACTGAGAAGATGAGTGTAATACGGTTTGGAGAGCTAACCTTTGAGATGTGGGTGGTAGTGGTAGTGATAGTGGTGCCGGTGGACGTCTCGGAGGTAATGGTCTTGGAAGTGGATAAAGAGCTCTCTTTTTCCTCATCTGTACCTTCATCGGTCATCTGAGGAAAACACCAAAGGAAGAAAGAAATCACAGTGAAAAATCATTTTAAATAATTTCACTCCGACCATCTTTTTAGGAAGGTGCAGTGCAGCTTCTACACCTCAATTTTAGTCCCCCCCCCCCGACCAGCGTATGGTTAGATCGTCAAGTTCTGCAGGGGGACTAGATCTGGACCGAGCTGCTGCCCCTACCTTTGAAGACTCATAGGTGAAGGTCTTGGTCTGGAGGATGGGGACCTCTGTGGTGGAGATGTCACCTGGGAGGGAGTTGGAAACGGCTGTGATGGTGACAGTCTGGGTCTGCACCAGAGGGGGCTGTGGATGGGAGCATAGCCCCGTGAGTGGCTGTTTAACCAGACACTTCGCACCTCACAGCAATCAGACCTTCTTTCACACCATGCAATCCCTCAGTGTAAATCATTTCCACCACCAGGCCAAACAAGGTTTGATTATTTCTAAAACAAAACAGTCACACCTCTAACTTCCACCCTAATACTTATAATCTTGCCTCTTATAGAGTTATTTTAATCATTGTGTGTCAAAGTAGAAAATGTAATCATTAAGGCAACCCGTCACCATAATCAAGATCCTGCAGCATCACTGTGCAACACCTCTGCAGCACACTCAGTTTACTTTCAACACAACCGCCACTCCCACAGTATTTACTTCCTTTCTAGATTGGTGTGTTTTCTTGTGTCCTGGTGCTGCAAAGGAGTCAGCAAGTGTGGAAGCTGAAGGTCAAGAAAGAAAAGAAACAGCATCCCCCACCCTTTGAAGGACTCAGGAGACTACCTGGAAGCAGCGTATGATCTGCGGACCATCGCTCCAGAAATGGTAAGCTGGGGAAGGTCCAACTATTCCACCAGAGGACTCAGATGCTACGGGACATGTTCCTTCTTCCTCCTGGATCTCATCTAAAGCTCTACAGGAGGATTCAACTGGAGGAGCCAGCTGTGCCATTTCCACATCTACGAGTGGCACCAAGAGAGTCTCAAAAACCACAACCTCCTCATGATTGCACGACTCCTCTTCAACGGGAGCGCTGAGGGCTTCGACACCATCAGGCTCACTCTGATGGCTCTCAGAGGGTCCAGATACCTCTGACTCCCCGAAATTACTGCTGGTTTCCACATGAAGAGGTTTTTTTTCAGAACCTTTGCAACGGGGACTAATGCACACACTCTAAAAAAGACAAACAAAGTGACTGTGATCATGAGCAAGCAAAACGTGAATAACAAATGACATTTATATGAATCATAAGCATGTATGCATGCCACTTCCTTCAGACAACAGAGATATCAGAATGCAGGATGTCAACCACAATGATTCAATGGTTTTTCTCAAATAAAAATGACCAGTTTCACCGGCAAAGACTAACTGTGCAAATCACTCTCTTCCCACTTCTATTCACAAAACAGAAAGTTTCCAATCTACATGACCGCTTAACCCAGATTTGGGTAGATTTCCGCTGTGAAGATAAATTTGGTCCATTTAGTCCTTCCAGATTTACCCCCACAGACCACATCACGAGGTGTTTTACAAAACAAAGGTTTTTACTTTCTTGTGAGAAAATTTACAACTTTAAAACATTGAAAATGCCAGATATTTGGTTCAGATGTTTTGTTCCAATGTTGTGATTGTTGTTGCTTTTTTCCTATTCAACTAATATAAAATATGAAACTGATGTGTTTATCATTTAGGATTAGGGATGTTGGGGTCACGATCACTACCGTCTGATTTTATTTCACATGCATCCTCAGGAACCTGCGCATTTGCATGTACAATAGGCCGTGCACATTATTTTGTTTCTGGGTTTTCCCCAACAATCTGTTTTTAAGCTTTTACAATGACATTCGCAGGGAAAGAGACAGTATTGGCTGTCGCCGCTTCCTGCCTGTGTGTGAAGTGACCTGCTTATATGACATTTAACAATGTTTAAAGTACAGCACTAAGTTTATGAAACAGGGAAACATGATTAACTGGAACTGCACAAAAATATTTGAAGCCATGAAATATCAAAAAGTCGGAGAATGCTAACGTTCGCCTAGTTTTTCAGCAAATTGCTTGCACAACATGATCTGTAGGAGCCGGGTTTTCATTTATCGAAAATAGTTGCTACTTGTGTTGAGTCACATAAAGTAGTTCATTTAAGTGATGTCAGGAAATTATAGTCATTTTTAACCTAGCAGCAGTATATTAAGGCTGCCTGGCAGAACATCCTCTTGGTTCAGAAAAATGGATACTGCAGCGCCCAGAATGCCATTGTGACCGACTCAAGTGAGACGCAAATCACAATACTGATGATGTTTTCTTAATAATTACAAATGATTCTGATCAGTACTGGGGACAAAATATCCTGAGTAGCACTTTCCTATTTAAGATTTGGGGGGGAAATAGCATATTTTTCTGCCCCTTGTAAGATCATATCACGTGGTTTTACCACAGGTAGATTCCTGTACCATGGCCACTTTATTAGGTAAACAACAGATATAGTCAACTATGCATTTCAGTTTCTTTTTGGTCAATATACACAAGCATGGCAGAGGTTTACAAAATGTATTTTTTTTACTTTAGCAGTTGATTTTAAATGACATTATTTTGAATTCAGCATTTAAAACTAAAAACATTTAAACATTAATTTTTTAAGATCAACTGGATAATTATTATTATTTGGACTGAATGTGTAAAAACCACATACATTTTCTAAAATAAATTTTAGTCAAAAGATACAACCATATCTCTATTAAAGAATAAAGCTATCCTGTCATGTCCAAACAAGACATGATACTGCTTGCCTGTTCATATCTTGATTGTTAATAACCCTTTCGTGATCACCTTTAAAGTTTTGAACATTGTGCCTAACTGACCTTCATAGCATTCAAGCATCAGTAAGAGCTGACCTAAATGAATATATAAAAGGTGAATGGGCTTTTGCAGGGACCGGAAATGGTTAACCTCTCAGTATTGCATAGCTTTTCTTTAGCTTTTGATTTAAGTAAAGCAGGAAACAGATCTTTGCCATTTTGCTATATTTAAATTTGTTGTTTTTTATATTTTTATATTGTATCATGTTATCATCTTGTTTAGCTTGACTGTGCAGCACTTTGGTCAACCCATAGTCATTTCTTTTTGTTTTGCTAAATATTCCTAACATAACTGACAAAGGCATTGATTACAAAGACAACACAGAATGCTAGAACCATAATTTCATCTATGATTGAATCCAATTCAATGAAAGGAAAAAGACAGAATTGTTTATGGAATGTCTTTTTATTTCTTGGTCTAAGCTGATTGTCAAAATATCATGCAACAAGAACTCTCTTGTGGAGAAGGACAAAAATGTATTACAACTGAGCTGCCTCAAGGTTTCCTACCACAGGAAATATTATGCTGTGAGAAAAAAAAACATAGATTAATTCCCAGAAACATGTTGTTTCGTGTTTGTGTGTGTGTTCAGACAAAAGTCACAGTGATCCGTTTATCCAAAGACAAAATTCTAAGACCTACTGACAATATAAACGCACCCCAACGTGTATAAAACAAGCTCAAAGTGATCCGGTCAGACAATAAAATCCTAAAGATGAATATCAATTGTAGTTATCTTTAAATTCCATCAAAAAAAATGTTAACAGTCAGTTGCAGTTCTGATCAGTCTTTGGAGATGAGGTCTGATACTGGCTGGAAAAACCAGGAGATTGATACTTTGTTTCCCGATGCTGCACAAAGTCTTTTCAGATGTCTGAGCAAAGGTCAGCTTCTCAGGTGGAGCAGCAGATGAGAGATGAAGAAAGCTGGAGTGGTGTTTGCAGAAGAGGTGAAAGGAGGAGAAGAATAGAGAAGAAAGCTAGAGAATGATGGGTAGATGGGCAAGGCGCGGCCTCCGTAGGTCACATTCACACCTGTGTGCAGGGAGTCCACAGCACCGAGAAGACCCCTACCCCCCCCCTCAGCTGCGTTTGGAGTAGAAGTCTAGCAGAGGGCCGCGTGGGAGGCGGATGACAAACTGAGAGGGGAAGGAGGAGGAGCAGAAGGAGGAGGGAGGAAGAGAGATGAGAGGAAGGAATTCTGAAGACTCTGCACTGATATAGAACTGCTAGCATTTTGCAATGTCTTATTATTTAAGTGATAAATTCCATCATTTGAACTAAATGTTGAATTTCATTGTTGTTACTCAGAGCATGGAAATATTACCACTCCATGCATTTTAACATGCACTCCATGCATTTCCATGTCCAAGGATTTGATTTTGGTTTCGAGAAGACAAAGTCATCCACACTTGCTGCATCTTTTTACACAATTAGAATGAAAATAAATTTGAGTGATAAAGTCACTGGATTCAATCAGTACTGTGGGTTGATGAACTTAAATCATATACTCCGTTTACCACAGTGCTTTGCTTAATAAATAAGATTCAGTCTGCTTAGAGGTTTTTTTTCCCCTCTCACAGAAAACTGCAGTTGGTCTGTCAACATTTTTAATTCTTTTTGAGGGATAACACAGAATGATAAACTAGTGTGTAAAATCAGCAGCAATCTGTGTTAGGTCATCTGATCTGCTGACATTAAACATTTCATGCAAGGGCACTGTTTCATTTCCTTAATGGGATTTCTGTACGACTAAACTGCATGTTGATGAGAATCTAACCCTTCAAGCCACACTCTTCCATGTATTTTATCAGGATTTTATTTGACAGACCACTATAAAGTAGTGCATAATTGTGAAGTGGAATGAAGGGTCCTGCAGCAGAAAATGTTTTTTGTTATGTTTTTGCAAGCTTTCTGCTTAAGAAATTCTTCCACATTTTTCTTTGCAAAATAGCTCAAACTAAGTCGGATTTGATGAAGAGCGTCATTCAACTGATTCTTAATTTGGATTTATGGACACATAAATACATATACTATTCCATTAGAGTCTGTCCATTCCTGGTCCTTAGGGCCCCCTGTCCTGCATGTTTTAAATGTGTCTCTGTTCCAGCACACCTGATTCAAATGATTGCATGACCTTCTTTGCATGCCATCAAGTGCTGCTGCAGCCTGGTAATCACCCAGGTATTTAGGTCAGGTGTGTGGCAGTAGGGAGTCACCTAAAACATGCAGGGCAGGGGACCTTGAGGACCAGGGTTGGGAACCACTGCATTAGAGCACTGTATGTTTAGGGTCACTGTCCTGGTGCAGGGTCAACCTCCTCTCTAATCTTTTGGAGTTTCTAACATATATTCTTCCAGGAATGCTTTTTATTTAACTCCTCATTTTCTGTCCCTGCTGAAGAGAGGCACCTTTATAGCATGATGGTGCCAACACCATGTTTTACCATCAGAGGTAATGTTAGTTTTATGTTAGTTTGTGTTAGTTTTCCGCAACAAAACGTTTTGCATATAGGCTACAAATTTTAATCTGATCTCATCTGCACAAACGTTTGCCTATTCTCCAACATGAGACGGGACATCTTCAACGATGGCTTCCTGCCACCCTCCCAGAAAGAACATACTTGTGAAGTGCACACCTAATAGTTGTCAACAGATTTTCCCACTGAGCTGTGGATCTCTGCAGCTCCTCCAGAGTTACCATATGCCAATTTGAGTGGATGGCCACACTCTTTTTGTCTTTTTTTTTATTGCAAACTTTCTAAACTTTCATTTCATTTCAATTCACTGTTGGTCTACCACATAAAATCCCAATAAAAAACAATGAAGTTTGCATTCTTCTGTGAAAACGTTTGCAAGGCACTTTAAGCTCAGATGCAGTAGTGGACGAAACTTTGTTTGTGAATCAAAAACATCAGCCGAACAAAATTGGAAGCAAAGAAAGTGGATTAGAAGCAGAAAGAAAGCAATGAAGGAGGAACACAAGAGAGGGGAATAAAGGAAACACTGCTCTGTTGTCAGAACGTGCAAGCCTTGTAAAAAACTGTTCATCCTTTAGTCATGCAGTATTTTTCTTTTCTCAGTCAAGTCTGTCAGTCATGCAACACAAATATGTCAGGATTTCAGACACATTCAGTGCAGATACGACTGAGGCCAGGTTCACAAACAGTGGACAACCTGTCCAACAAAAGCCTTTGTCTGTCCTTAACAGTGAAAGAACAAAAGCACAGACCTTGGTCCACCAGTCCACCTGCATTCTTCATACGCATGCATGTGCTGCATAACACGTGCCACCAGTTTCATCGGAAAAGTACATGCACACACTATGCCACATAAAAATTATCTAGAGCAGCAGCTTGAAAAGACCAATTCCTCCTCCATCACTTTTACTCTGTCAATAGATTTCTCCAAGAAAAGAGAAATCTTTTGCAACATTTACAGCAAAATAAAGATATATAGATATTATGACTGTACAGCAATCACAGCAGAACTGAGCATCAAGAATCCCTCTAATTTGTGAACCTGTAGATTTGTTTTGAATTAAAAAGGAATTAGATGATTTCCCCAGGACTTACCCCATCTGCACTGTGCAGAGGCTCGCCATTGATGCCCAGGGTGCGGAACGGAGAGTGCGTGGACAGACGCTTGTCCCATTCACTCTGCCTTGTCTCCGGCACGGCCTCCATGAAGTTCCTCTTCAGCTCACTGATGCTGGCGTGGTGCCTGAGCAGCTCCTCCTGAGGCTTATCGAACTCCTATGTAAATGAGAAAAAGTCGAAGGGAGGAAGACGGGGTTTTGTAGGGGAAACGGTACCGAATGGGAAAAATGGGAGGGGCGATGGTAGATGCATGGGCAGAGAGAAAATAGGGAATGGACGAAAAAAAAAAAAAAAGCATCAGATTATTAAGTTGCTTTACTGATCTATCTGTGAATATTTTCTAGCTGATTGCACAAATAAGCAGAAGCAGTTCTGCAAGGAAAAACATTTGACAACAAGAGACATAAATCCAGATGTTTGTACTTCTTTACAGAAGTACAAATGCTTGACTTTTTTAAAACAGATAATCAGCAGTGCTTTTCAGACTTCAAATGAAGTCTGGCAGCTCACTGATTTAAGGCTTTAAACAAGCAGAAATTGTTTAATTCTGCAACTTGAGAATTGCAATAAAAAACATGAAGAAAACAGGCAGCAAATCAAAGGGCAGGAGGAGTGATGCCAACAGAGACGGTCGAGACTGCTGAAGACAAAGCCTCGGTAGAGGAGGAGACACGTTCATTTGGAAGAAATGAACAGATGCGACAGAAGAAGCACTGATTTGGCAACATTTGGCAGCAAGTTGGGATTAATGGACAAGAAGATGGTGGTAGCCATATTGCAAAACCAACAGCAGAATGTTTATTAGAACCAGTTGTGCTTAAAATTTATGTTTCTTCAAACGTTATTATGGCCACACATCACACAGAGGAAACACCATTAATTATAGATTTTATTTCAATATCCAAAGACTCATTACTTATAACTGCTGCAAAGGTGAAGAGCAGTTGTGGTAATTAAGAACGATGATGAGCAACAGCAGAAGCAGGAGAATACCGATGACCAAAAATGAGTCTTTATCTAAGAAAAAATAAGCAGTTTGACCAACTATACACTAAAGATGCACCAATCACAGATTTTGTGGCCAGTCAGTGATTTTCCAATGGAAAAACCACTGTTAGCCGATTCCTATTTCTTTATCAGAACTAAAAATAACAAACTATTTTGATTATACTTAATGGATAAACTGAAAATGAAAATATTTTAATAAAATAAAACAACTTTTGAGCTCAAAGTTACAAATTATGGGAGTGATTTTTACAGATAAAATTCAGATCTTTACAAACATTTACTTAGTATTTGGTTGAATTTGATTTTAAGCTATATGACTTGGGTTTGAGTTAGTGTTTAGGGTGTCCATCCACAAGCATCTTACAATAGTTTACAGGAAATCCGGCTCGTTCTTCCTGAAACAACTGGTGTAACTGGGTCAGGTTTGTAGACCACCTTGCTCATACACATCTTTTCTGCTCTGCCCACATAATTTCTATGTGACTGAAAACAGAGTTTTGCGAGGGCCACTCCGAAACTTAATTTTATTGTTCTTAAGCCACTTCGTAACTAATCTGATCGTATGATTCCGGTTATTTACCATTTGGAAGACTTGTTTGGCCCAACCTTTAAATTCCAGGATGAGATGATTTCCAGGTCTTATTTTCTCCTCACGATGGCTTCTATTTTGTGAAGTTCACAGTTCTTCCAATTGCAAAAATGGTCATTATGACTAATAATTTTTTTGTTTAATTTGACCACATTATATGTGTCAAAATCTTTGAATTTTATGTTGCTTTTGGAGTGTTTCTCCACCTCTGAGTGACATTTCAGCCTGTGTTGGACATGTTTCACTGTAGATAATGATACTAAACCAGAATGCTCACAGGGTCTTTTGCTTCAGCTCTGGAGCTGATGTGACTGGATATTCTGATGGTGTTTAAACTTATATTTGTTTGAAGAGATGAATGTGGCACCTTCAGGCATCTGATATCTTAAGGATGGGGGTTCACAGCTCACTTCCTCCTATTTCGGCTGATTTCTCCACTTTCTGTCACTCAAGGCAGCAATGTAAATGTAAATCTCTGGTTTCAACTTCATGAATGGTGTTTTCACTGATCACAAAGTAGTTTTCAAACAGAAAACACTCATCAGGGTCAGTCAAGAGTTAAATCGGCTGGTCAGCATCTCCACTAAAAATAGTCCAAGAAGTTCTTGTGTTTTCCTGATTGCTTTAAAGTTGTGTCTAATCATAATTAGAGATAGTAAAGGAATCACAAACTGAAGAATGTTTGTGTATACCAGCGTATATTTTAGAGTTCAGCAGCAATCTCCTGAATCAAACAAGTTAATTTGACACACACGCACAGTTTTCTATTGCAGATGCAAGAGTGTGAATTATGCCACATGCAAGCGTGAGATTAATCAGCAGCAGCCAGTGTGCCAAAGAGCGAGAAAATGCAGCTTTAGAGCTCTGAAACAGATACAAACCTCCAGCATTAACACGCTATGTCTGATATAAATTGAGTCACCCTCAATTTTCTTAGCTCTTTTCTGTGAAGAATGAAAAGAACAAAAAACAACAAAACGTGGGTTTGTTTCAGTTTCCCTGTACGCTGGCATCGCACTGCCACACAATGGACATGCATAGTATGAAGTTCACTAATGTGTTAAATACAACAGACTGGAAAGAGTGGCGAGGCTTTCATGCAAATTTTGGTGCAAAGTGACCAAAACTATACTATACTAGCAAAGAAGTAGGAATTGTATGGTAAAAAAACTGAACAAAAACACCAGTTAGTCTAAGATCATGCATGTGTGCAATCCAGTGTTTATGGCAGCAAGCAAAACATTTAAACAGTTAACTTACACTGAGCTGTGGAAAGCCTACTTACCAAATCAGACTGGATTTAGAGTAGTTTTTAGGACCATATTCTTATTGGTTACACATTCTATCCACAGCTGCATTTCTTTTGCATATCAAAATTAAACTGAAAGTGCCTTGAACCTGCTGTATGTTTAATTTTACACCTAGCTGAATTGAAGCCCAACATGAAAAGATTGTCATAAGTCCTTCCAGATGCAAAGATCGGAAGTGGAGAAATGTCTATGGCAGCATGTGCGGCGCAGAGAGTCTGACCTTTCGCATTTGCAACCCCTCCACGTTTGTCTTCTCAGTCTCAGACTCGTGCTACCCCGGGGGGAGGAGAGAGGAAGACGTGTTAGCACCCTCTGCTGGCTGCGCACATGAAAACCATGTCCTGTGAAGGACGGCATGCTAGAGGCCTGAGCCTGCCACTAACCTGAATGTCCCCATTGATGGTGGATATCAGTGAAGAGTCTACTTCTCTCTGCTCCCTCCGCACTGCTGGCTACAGCAGCAAGAGAGACACAATTTACGCTCAGACACAGAGAAAAATCTCTGATCACAGTACGCACCCAGCAGACCAAGTTCCCTTTCTATATCCGTAGCAATATTCAAGCAATCACGACTAAGACAGATCATAATTAAATGTTCACCTTAACTGCGAAAGCTACTATACAGCTGACGTACATATATACAGACACAGGCAAACTCATTGGGGTTTCCTGATTAAGGATGTGTAAAAAGCCTTAAAACAGATTCACATTTTATTGCAGCAGCATCATTTCACGCTGAAAAATCTGGAAATTAGAACATTCAATTGATTGTTTACCGACATCAGGGGAACAATTGTTATTACCCTTTTTAAAAATGTATATATTTTTACATCAATATTTTCCTAATAGGGAGGACTTAGTGTTTCATATCAACAATAAAGAATACAGAGAGAAGGACCATCTCTCTGAAAAATTATCAGCAGTCCTAGGTCATCTCTTCTTTTATTTTTTCCATTCAAATCTCTCCACAGGTCAAACAGGATGTAAGTCTAAGGGACTGAGATGACCATGGAGAAAAGTTGATTCGCATCTGGGGAACCATTTCTGAGTTGATTTGGCCAAATGTCCACCAGATTTTATTCAAAATGTTGGAGATTTCAAAAGGTACACTTGAGATGTTAACATTTGTGATGGAAAAACAGTGGTTGGCGTGCAGATAAGGACTAATGGTTGCTATGGACACTTGGTGACCCAAATATGCTAGTCTTTTCTGCAGTCCACCAACAGAGTTTAAGTATGTAAAAAGAAAATACTTCAGTTACATTTATTTTAAAGCAATTCTTAGGAATACCAACAACTACCAACAATATCTCGACATGGGATTTTTTTCCACTGAATAAATGTAATCAAATTAATTATTCTAAAATGTTTGGTGTGAGATAATGCGACTGCTTTTAAAAATGCATCCATTTTAAGATTTTTTGCTCATCTTTACCACAGGTGGCAACAGATTTGTCCAAGTTATTTAATGTTATTCATTTTACATCCCAGAGTAAAAAAAAAAAAGCTAAATACCTTGACCTCAGACAATGCCTCGATTTTTGAGGGCTCTGTTGCTTCCACTGTGACCTCCAGCTTCCTCTCTTCCAGGCGGCTGGTCTTTATGGGAGTGGAGGTCTGGGGCTGGTCGAAGGGGGCCATGGGGATCCCTGCCTCTGCTAGAGCAGCCTGGGAGAATACTGGAGCACTGACAGGACGTGTCCCCCTCTGTGTGCTCACAACTGCAGAGAAGTAAAGGAAATCTGAAATTAATAAAAATAAATATTATGTTTGGAGTACCAAAGCTAACATGCTTAAAAACAAGGTTATTTGGTCATATTCACACACACCATTAGGCATTCAAATGCATCAGCAACCATACTTACTGCACTCAGTCACCCTGCAATGAATGCAAATACTGCAAGCGTATACTGTACCTCGTGTGTTTTAGTGCTTTTGTTTTAAAAAAAAAAAAAAGCACATATGAGAATGAAACGTGGGCAAAAGCAGTCAAGTCAAATATTAGGCAAAATGATAATGTGGCATTTATATGTTGAGACAGAAACAGCGTTATTTCTTCAGTTGGCAAAAACTGTCACGGAGTAAATGTGAGCAGACACCTGTGCATCAGCAGGTGCATCCAGGCGGCAAATGTTAGTACATGTTTTATGAAGCAAAAAAAAAAAACACAAGTGAGCGCTTTATCAGTTAAAAAATATAACAAAAACACTCCATACACAGAAAAATAAACGGTACCTGACTCCTTCCTGTCAAAATCCAGCAGGACAAACCAATCATCAGTGACATGTGTATGCAAGACTGGGCGCCTTTCTTCCTGGATCCGCAGCGCAAACTGTGGCTTCTTCTCAGGAATTTCAATCCTTGTTGCGGCCACAACAGCTGGAGCTCTGACCTCTGATGGTAACCTGGGACGTTCAGGGGCAGCGACTGATATAGATATAAAGCTAGGTGTTATGGTGACGAAGAAGTACAAAGCATTGACCGCCGTCACGGCCGTTATATCAGCTTCACGTTGCAGAAGAATTGACTTAAGCAATATGCACGATGCTCGTTAAAGCTCTCGTTCATAATATACCTGATGTCTTTGGAGCCAAATCCAGAAGAACAAACCAATCATCGTCTGCTTCTATTTGCAGTGGACGTTCCTTCCCCACTTCCTTCTGCTGCCAAGTCTCATCCACTATAGTAACCCTCTGCTGTGTTCTCTGCTCTGTGAGTATAACCTTTTTAGCCTTTCTCACTTCGGGAACAAGATCACATTGCTCCACAGCCACTGGCACAGAATCAAAAGGAAAAATTAAGATGATTGGTATGCAAACTAATATGCTTTCATTCGTCATGAATTTTCCAGGGTTTTTCTTCCTAATTTTAAAAGTATATCACAAAAATCTCCAACAAAAAGTACCTTGGGTATTTTACACCATCATGCTATGTTGCCCTCTAAGCAGAGATGCACCAATTGCTTGGCATTTGATGGGAACTGAAGGATTTTCCCCTTGGCCGGTTAACACACAACAATATGCTAACTTGTGCAAATCATGTCTTGTGAAGGCTTTTTGTGAGTGAGGAAAAAAATAAACTTAGTCATTCATAATATCAGTATGCATTAGCAATGCAAGCTGGAGGCTGCTGGAACTGCACCGTTAAACCCCATAAAGTTGGGGTTTAAAGGATGTACTTACTTAACTCAGCAGAATTTTACAGTTAAAAAGAATAAAACCGTTGCAATGAATATATTTTTTTAGATATGGTAAACAAATAAATCACTTGCTCCTGTTTACATACCAATGCAAGCCATGGGTGTCCCTGTGGATTTTATGTCTGCTGCCCATGTTGGACTAAGGCTTTCCTTGTTACTTGAACATGTAATATATTACCAGCTAACTTTATGTGATCGATTTAACAATCTTTACTATTAACACAACCACAATTTAAATTTACCTAGAAATAATAAAAATACATTTTACTTCATCAGTTATATCTGTTGGGAGAAAAATGGGCATCAGCTGAAATCAAAATTAGGAGGTCAAATACTGACCATAACAAATGAGCAATCAGTGCATCTCTAGCTCTGGGCATCAGCTTACTTCTTGACCAACATATCCCACTCAGGCAAATAGCAACAGCACAGTACCTGATACTTTCACTGCCACATCTAGCAGCTCAAACCAATCATCATCCACATGTCTTGGTTGTGGCAGGTTAGCCAAAGTCACAGCAGGTGCCCTCAAACCCTCCACGATGGATTTTGGTTTCGGTTCAATGGGTATGGGTGTTTCAACAACCCTCTGAACCTCAGCAACTGACGCAGAAAAATTAGGATTCAAAAAACTTTAAGCAAATAGCATAAAGTGCACACTTCCTTTAGCCAATAAAAAGTAACTGGTGAAGTACGTATGGGTTTTTCTTGAGTAATGTCAAACAAGACAAGCCAGTCATCTTCTTCTGTGATTGATAGAGGTGGAGGTTGGCTTGGCCTTATTTTAGGAAATCGAGTACTGTCTTGCCTGCTGGCCACACCAATTATCACCTCCTCATATATTCTAATCTCCATGGTTCTCACTTCCTTGTATGTAGTGTTCTCTGTGGTTTTCACCTCAACTTCAAATATATTTGTCATCTCTTCAATCTCAGCCAGGGTAACTGGCACACACAAAATGTCCAAATGTTGGGTTACACAATGGGACTAGAACATGAACTCATTTACCTGCAGGCATGATAACTGGCTTATCACCAACAGTGTCAAACAGAATGCACCAGTCATCATCTCTCTCTGGCAGAGGCTGGAAAAGCTGTGGACTAATTGGATACAACCTCTGCTCTACACATTTTGTTTCAGCTGGAACACTTGGACTGACTTCAGTGGGGTTTGGCACAAAAACTGAAAAAAAAATCAAATAAAATGCAACTTTGACTCCTGTCAAACATATTGTAGTAATTTAATCAAAATAAAGACATCTGAAGGATTATGATACCTGGAGGTACATAAGACTCCACTTTGGGAAGTATGTCCAGCAGCAGATACCAATCATCATCTTGGTTGCTCACTGGATGCAATATTTTCTGCTCTGGAAGCTTCTCGTCCTGTTTCTGAATCACAATCTCCTTAACTATGACCTCCCTCCTCTTCTCTACTGGCTCAGGCACAGTCACAGTTGGCATGCTTTCTTTGTGAAGAAACTGAACATACTCGGCCTTCGAAGCTATGGATTAAAAAAGTAAACAGTGTACTGTCAGAGACTTGGAATGGGCCGAAAAATCTGCGATCGATTGGTGTTCGCCTGGTCAGAAACCAAAAAATATATATATATATCGTTTCTCAATCTGTGAAAGCACTGTACAGTATGCAAACATTGCCAGGATGTGCTGATACCAACATTCCCTAGTGTGGAAGTTATTAAATGAAAAACAATCAGATATTCCAATACAGTATATTGTGTCTGTATACAATATAGTCTTTAGCTTCTTTTATTATTAGACACGTTTTTTCTGTCCTTAAGGACATACCTGGCATGTTTCGACGGAGGCTTCCGTCTTCATCAGAGGTGTCACTAGATGGAACGTGACAACAATGCCTCTGGGAAAAACAGCTGATTTTGACATGCCTCCATTGAAACATGCCAGGTATGTCCTTAGGGACAAGAAAACCGTGTGTCTAATAACAAAAGAACCTAAAGACTACAATCAGTCAGCTATTTTCACTACTGTAGCTTTTAAAAATAAACTGAGGGGGCATAGACGTACAGTGCCTTGAGAAAGGAGACACTGGGAGACACACCAAACATGTGGAAGAAGGTGCTCTGGTCAGATGAAACCAAAATCAAACTGTTTACCACAATGCAAAACGATATGTTTGGCATGAAAGCAACACAGCTCATCACCCTGAACAAACCATCCCCACTGTCAAACATGGTGGTGGCAGCATCATGGTTTGGGCCTGCTTTGCATCAGCAGAGACAGGGAAGATGGTCAAAACTGATGGGAAGATGGATGGGGCCAAATACCGGACCATTCTGGAAGAAAACCTGTTGGAGTCTGCAAGAGACCTGAGACTGGGACGGAGATTTATCTTCCAACGAGACAATGATCCAAAATATAAAGCCAAATCTACAATGGAATGGTTCACAAATAAACGTATCCAGGTGTTGGAATGGCCTAGTCAAAGTCCAGACCTGAATCCAATCGAGAATCTGTGGAAAGAGCTGAAGATTGCTGTTCACGAACGCTCTCCATCCAACCTCACTGAGCTCCAGCTGTTTTGCAAGGAAGAATGGGCAAGAATTTCAGTCTCTCGATGTGCAAAACTGATAGAGACATACCCCAAGTGACTTGCAGCTATAATTGCAGCAAAGGGTGGAGCTACAAAGTATTAACGCAAGGGGGCCGAATAATATTGCACGCCCCACTTTTCAGTTTTTTATTTGTTAAAAAAGTTTGACACATCCAATAAATTTCATTCCACTTCACAATTGTGTCCCACTGTTGTTGATTCTTCACAAAAATTTTGAATTTTATATCTTTATGTTTGAAGCCTGAAATGTGGCAAAAGGTTGAAAAGTTCAAGGGGCCGAAAACTTTCTCAAGGCACTGTAAGCGGTTACTTTATTTTCTACATGTCAACATACTGTACGTCTGCGGTTTATTCAGGCAGGAACATGTTGGATTTTTGGGCTGCACAATATCAGGAAAATATTTACTTGCTATGATATTGCTGAAAACTGCAATGATGATATTGATCACAATCAATCCAGATTTTTCTTGCACTTCTTTTTTTTACCGTTACACTATCTCCTAACGACTCTCATTAAGGGCAGTGAGTGAAACTACAAGTTGGAAATTCTGACCGGTGCATTTCTAAATACAAAAGCAAAAAAAAGAAAAATAGATAAATACGTAAAAGGCAAGGGTATATTACTACCTGGTTGCATAAAGGATGTTCCCCTATCTGGAAGATCAAGCAACACAGACCAGTCATCTCCCCCCTGTCTTGGCATTTGTTTTATTTCTGTATCCTCGACAAAAATCTCCACTCTTTTTTTTCCCAGATCAACAGCTGAGATAGCTGGGACAACTTCCATCTGGGACTTGGAGACACCTCCTGCTAGACTCACTTCAACTTAAACAACACCAAAACCAAAAGAAAAGAGTGAAAGGCTATTCCAACAAAACCTACAGGGCAGCTTGGGATAGGGTGTGTTTGTCAGTACCTGGTTTTACATGTGTAGTTTGTCTAGAAGGAGCATCCAGTGACACAAACCAGTCATCATCCCTCTCAGTTACTGGCTGGATTTCTTCAAGATGTCTTGGAGCCTCTTGTAACATCAGTCTCTCTTCAACTACTACCTTGTAATCTTCTGAAACTTCAGCTACAAGCCTTCCTTCATCCATCTGGGCTTCCTTTAATGTTACTGATAAATGGAACCAGAAGAGGACTCTCTCAATCCGCAGCAGTATGCACACGTTTCATCAGTAAGCAAGTAGAATGCAATGCAGAAGAGCAACAACAGCACAATCTGTTTCAGCAGTACCTGGTTCTATATAAGCTTCTCCTGGAGTCTCTTGCGCCATCTGTCTCTCTTCAACTTCTACCTTGTAAACCTCTGAAACGTCAACCTCAGAGACAAACCTGTCTTCATCCAATTGGAATCCATTCATTGTTACTGATAAATGGAACCAGGAGAAGACTTCCTCAATCATCAGTAGTAGGCCAATGTTTTATCAGCAAGCAGCACTA
The DNA here is from genome assembly GCF_021462225.1 of Girardinichthys multiradiatus. NCBI lineage: Eukaryota > Metazoa > Chordata > Actinopteri > Cyprinodontiformes > Goodeidae > Girardinichthys > Girardinichthys multiradiatus. Next base: position 5,010,611 of record NC_061796.1, read on the forward strand.
CAGTGCATAGGAGCATGGGTAATTTGCAAAAACAGCACACAACGTTTTAGCAGTACCTGCTTCTATATAAGAGGTTTCTCTTGGAGTCCCAACCAGTAACACAAACCAGTCATCCACCCTTTCCATGAGTGACTGTTGTTGCAGGATCTCTGGTAGGTCCCGAATCTCCTCTTCTCCTACCTGTCTCTTCTTCACTGAGCTGAAATACTTGCTCTCATCCTCAGCCGCCACTAACCAGGAGGGTAAAGATGCAAAGAAATTGAACATGGGTGGTAATGTGTGCCGCAGGTCAAAAACGTTATTTGCAAAAGCAGCAAAAGTCCGCGTGTGAGGTTGTTCTTGCAAAATACTTATCAGGGAAATCTTCTAATCCACAAAGAAGCATGGTAGCAGCGAGAACAAATGAACTTTAAAGAACCGAACTAGTTGGTGAGTGTGTTATTAATATTTGCCTCATTACTGTTATGTCTTGTAAACCGGATGGAGCATCAGAAGATTAGTAGAAGGCCAAAGCGGTTCTTAGAGGAGCATACTATACCTGATGGAATGAAAACTGCTTGGTGCGGAGGGCGGTAAAGAAGTGTGTACCACTCATCCTCATATTCCACCTGAGCTGGAGTCCCGTAATGAAGCCTCTCTGTAAACTCTCTCTGAGTCTGTTTTTCTAACATCTGACCTGACTCTCCCGTCTCGTCCACAATCATCGTCCTCTTCCCACCCCAGTGCTCAACTTTCTGCAGAGTCACAACAGAAGTGGTCCCAGATAGACCCGCAGAGACGAACTTTTCCCGTATTTCTTCCTGCCATTCCTTTTCTATCTCCCGTAGCTTTGCCCTCAAACTATTATCTAACTGATTCAGCTTGTTTTCCTCTTCGGGCACCAGACCTTTTAAAAACACCTGCTTTATTTCTTCTTCCAGTTCATCCACATCATCCTTGTCTGTCTCCATCCTCTTTAAAAATGTCTGTAAAACCACCTGCTCTAAATCACCCTCCTCTGCTCTTAACCTTTCGACCTCTTCCTGCCCCAATTCCTCTTCAATCACCCTCTGAATCCTCTCTGTCACCTCACCCGCTTCTTGCAGCCTTTCCTCCAAGTCCCTCACTTTCCTCAGTTTCTCTTCCAGATCTTCAATCTCTGCCAATGCATCTATCAAGGTCACAGATTTGTGCAGACTTTCAATGACTTGCTCAGTAGTCTCTTCCTGTTCGGCCACTGACGAGACAAGCTCCTCCACAAGGATCTGGGACTGGGTTTTACTAGAGGCTGAGGAGAGCAAATTGACAAATCAAACACCTAACTATGAATAGGAGCGATAATCTAGAACATATAGCAGGCTGTTGGTGAGTTCTTTTAAGTAGGTTGAAAAGGTTATTCCCTAAAATAACTCACACAGAATCTTTTCTTCAGACTCGGATAAACTGAAGAATCGGTCAAAGTACAGGAACCAGTCATCCTGCCTTGATGGTGCGGGTTGATATTGAACGTCCGCAGAGGAGGAATATTCCAAGCTGGGTTTGGCTGAATTCAGATAAATGTTAAGCAACATCTTTGAACCAGAAGACCAAAATCCACAAACCTCAAACTGAAAATGTATGTTGTGTTGGATAAATACATATTATCTCGTCTAGGCATGGGCCGGTCATAACATAACTTTAAAAAGTAATTTTCAGAAATATTATATATTTTGTTTTTACCCCATTGACAAATTTTTTGAAACATCGAGAAATCGAAACGGCCAATTTTCCTGAATACATACCATCAAATACTGCCTGAGCAAACATTTGACATTCATCCTTTAAAGTTCAAACAGGATGAGACTAAACTGGAAATAAACCATAACAGACCAGAGTTCAGTCATGAGCACAACTCCTAAATAAAAAAGAAGACATGTTTTTATCACACCCTTTACTTGAAAAGTAATAAGGCTTTGACATGACTTGCATCTATCAGTTGCATGTATTATGTAGAAGTTTTTATGGTTTAAATTTGATTCCCTTAGATTTAAACTAGGGATGCACGATATATCTGCATTAACATCGATATCGGCCGATTTTAGCCCAATTTTGTAAAATATCAGTCTGATAAGTAAAACTGGACCAATATTAAAAACTAATATTTATTACCATCTTGTTGCTTTTTGTGTATGTTTCTGGAGAGGACGGGGTGGCGCGGTTGGCTATGTAGCATTTGTGTACACATGTAACAGTTATAGTGATGCAGTGCAGGACTGTAGGGTGTAAGCAGAGAAGCAATGACCACGGTGAGGTCGTTTGTTCAAGGGGTCGAAAGGGTAGTGAGATATATATAATATATAATATCTGTAACTATTGGTTATTGGCTGTAACAACGATATTAATATCGGATGACGATATCGGCCTGAATTTTCATTTTGGTGCATTCCAGATTTTGACATAAAATCTACAAACTTAAATGCCGTTACAAAGTGGTGGAGTGAAACTAATTGGGTCAGCTGCGTAAAGTCTGCGCAGCTAAATTGTTAATTATTAATTATTGTTGTTAATTATAATTTTAAAGAAATATTCATGTCCAAATATTTATAATTGAACGACATCAACATAATTTATTCAAAATTCCCAAAATTATAAAAATACTAATAAATATTTGGCATCGATATCATTGCAACTGCAATAATAATGAGGTATTTTATCTTTTGAATTGTTGCAAAACAGTAGTATGTTCAGTTGAGCTTATCACACCAACCCATGCCTAATCTCGATACATTTATATACTTATACAGCTACATGATGATTAAAGTGCACACGAGCACATGTAAATGTTATTAGTGCAGATACCTTGTTGTTTCACAAAATCAAAAGTCTGGACAGCAGCTACAGAAGGTTGACGATACAGAAGGTCAGACCACTCGCCTTCCTTTATCCTCTCCTGCTGCTGTTCACTGATAATTTGAGAGCCGCCGTCTGCTGTATGAGTGCTCTTCCAGTTTATTGTGAGTGTTTGAACAGACTGTCCTTCCTCCCAGGACTGGGTGAAAATCTGCTCAGACTTCCTTCTGGCTGTGAAAAGATGTTGAGGTGATTGAGGTTATGTAATAAATCTGCAGAACAGAGGACGGTGTTGAGCAAGCTTCAGGGTTAGCTTGAGCTAATTTATAACCCAGTTGGATGCAAGCATTTTTTTTTTCTCTTTGGGCAATCTGGACTACTGTAAGTCCAAAAAGATGAGGTTATTGGCAGCAAGATAAAATATGTCTCATCTTTTAGAACGAGAGCAAAACTGCACATTATATTTCTCTGCAGAACCTCTGTTAATAAGAGCTGCTGGAGAAGTGATGAGTGAGCTATTCAATTAGGAGGTAATATGAGTTGCAAACCATAGGTGAGATCCAGCTCCTCACTTTTAAAATGGGGAAGAGCAACTTCAGCACTGGAAATGACTGAGAACAGAGAAATAATAAAAGGAAGCTGGAATATTTTGTTCCAAAAATTGCCAGTAGTCATGTTAGTGAAAGTCCAAAATCTGGCAGTTAGCAAGCTGCATTTTTAAAGTATTAAAGCAATAAAAATAACTGAAAATGTGTACGCATATTGATAAACATGATGATGCCAAGAGCAATTAGCAAGAAACCAGCGACTTGTGCGTTTCCCGGCACCTGGAAATTGAGCAGAATGCCAGGACTTGTCTGCTCCCACAAACAACGACCAATCGTCAACCTCAGACCTGCATGATGCTGAGAGTAGCTGCAGAAACTGGGGAGTCTCATCTCCAGTTGCACGAGCCAAACAAGTCAGAAAGCTGCAGATCAACACTTTGGTTTATTAGCAACACACGAGCTATTTCAGACACACGCTTTCACCTACCTCCTTCTAAGTTACGTGACAGCCTCTTGCTCGCAGAGCGTGTGAAGCGAGGGGCAGGGCGGTCGATCATGGAGCTTGCCTGCCGGGTTTGGGCTTGAGTACGGCCGCTGTACCGGAACTTGGAACCCAAGACAAGGAAACGACGGGACGATGGAGGCTCCACTGATGAAACCCTGAGCAGAAGAGGATTTTTCTTTTTCAGTTCTACTTTTGTTTCCTGAACTAATCAGAATATGAAATGTGTACAATAAACAGTGTAAACTGTAAATGACGCAAAACGTTTATCCTTGAAATATATCATTATGTGTGTAATGAATCTTTAAATGAGTTAAAAGTTTTAACTAAAACTACTACTACTTTATAAAGTAGTATAAAGTAGTATAAAGTGTAAATGCTTAGACTGGGACAATGAGTGTGTAGCTTCTCCTCTGTAGAGACAACATGTGGCTTAACCTGCAGTGCCCATTTAGCCAATTATCTTTCTAGACGATAGAGAAAAGCTGAGAAAGATCCTTTGTTGCCAGGCAGAAAGCCTTCACCCAGAGTGAGTAAAGAGAAACTTTTCTTTACCTGAAGAAAGTGTGATGCTCAACGCAAACTTTCCAAAGCTTCTTTGAGGCCTTGTAGTTGGGTAGCTTGAAGCCGATGGTGCTCTCATACTGCTCTTGCTGCATGGGAAGAAATAAAATCAAGTGACATTGTGTGCAACCCACAGCAAAAATATTTATGTTAATTTAAATGATCAAGTTTACATTTATGTGTGCATCCTAAAATTATAAGGCTCTGTGGCATCAATTCCAATAAAACAAATAAATACATGTTAGTGAAACCATAGGATTATAGGTCAACAGTAAGATTACCAGTCTAATTGTGTACTTGTGAAAAAAAGAGTGAAAACAAAGAATATAGGGTCAACTACAGTTAATCACAGACATATATATTAAGCTTCTCACTCAAAGATTTACAAGATTTTTCTTTCAAGAATTAGTTATAAAGCTGAGGTTGGACCTAAAATCTGAACCATTGCGTGAGGCGTACCTCTGACGCTCTGATTTTGATAAAGAAGCTGCTCCGCTTGTAGGAGATTTTGAGCACTTTGGCCCAAGGGAAACGATTGATCCTCAGTTTGTCCTTATAGACCATCAGACCGCTGGAGCAAACACCCAGTGTGATGTCAACGCCATCGAGATCCTGCATGCAAGAAAGGAAACGCAATTAAATATCTCTGTCATCGTCTCCTGGCACTTACAGCAAACAATCACCAGGGGGCAGTCTTTCTTTCCTCATCAATGCAGTTTGAGGTCATGGGGTTTGAAACGTTATAATCCCTCCATTTTTATCTCAAAGGCACATAAGATAAATTGTTTGATTAAATCTTGATGATGCAAAGCATGACTGCAGCTGCAAAATATTACCAAGTGTTTTAAAAAGGAAAAAGGATACAAAAGTCTATTTTATTTGAAAAACATCACAACAAAATAGAAAAACTATGAAAACTACGAACTAAAAAAATGAAGAAATCAAGAAAATGATCTACCTTGGCTTGATGCAGGTCAACTCCATACATTGCAAGTTTCTTGGCATTTTCCAGAAACAGCAGATCTGCTTGGGCTGGATTCATTGACCTTCATATGCAGGGAAAGAGAAATCTTTTCAAGGATGATTCGTTTGAAGGTTACACAAAAATATTTACGGTTAGGGCGAGCTATAATATGCTTATTAATAACTGCAATGAAAATTATCTGTTGACAAATTTCTATTCCGTCAAATTATTGTCCCCATCCCTTTAATGACCTGTAGGTGCGGTGCAGCTCCATCACTTTTTCCTCCAGTTCCTTGCTTTGTCCGGGTGCCAGGCTCAGATCTTTTACGTAATCTGTCCCATGAAGCTCTGGGTCATATTCTCCCAGCTCTGACTGGGCTGTGTAGGAGCCCAGCAGGGACAGCGTGACAAAGGAACAAGGAAGAACACCATGCATAATGTCGTTCCTGAGCTGGAGACACAGGAAGTACCTGCGACCGAAAGAAAACATGAGGTCAAGATATGAACACGAGAAATCAGTTTGCAGAACAAGGTGATAAAAGGCAAATGTAAGGACAGATTTAGTTTTATCCATGGAAGGGCGTGAAAACCGATGCATCTGGATTTAATTCCCAAAACTGGACCTTTTCCCAGCTGCTCTGCTGATGAACTCCACATACCGATGTGAATTGGTTAACCTTAAAATCCCTAGTTAGTTTGCAGGGGAAATTAAAGTTGGAGGCAGTGCAGCACCAATAAGTCAACTGTCAAAAATATACTGCTAATGGAACATTCAAACCCAAATAACCCATATTTACAAACAACTTACTTTTCAATCAGGCAGTTACTATAACTTCTTTACATGCTTTGTACCCAGTACGTTTAACACACCAAGATCACTGGTGACACAACTCTTCCTACCTCATTATTCTCTAGAAATAATCACTGACCACACACAGTTTAAAGGTTCCTAAACTACTCAATATTGCCAAAAGTATTTCCTTACCTGCCACCTATGAACTTAAGTGACATCCCATTCCTAATCTATAGGGTTCACTATGATGTTGATCTACCCTTTGCAGCTATAACAGCCTCAACTCTACTGGGAAGGCTGGAAAGGTTTAGGAGCGTGTTCATTCAAAGTTTTGACCATTCCTCCAGAAGCACATTTGTGAGGTCATAGACTGGTGTGGGATGAGAAGGCCTGGCTCTCAGTCACTGCTCTAATTCATCTCAAAGGTGTTCCATCAGGTTGAGGTCAGGACTTGGTGCAGGCCAGTCAAACTCTTCCCACAAAGTTGGGAGCATGGGATCTCATGGTATGCTGAGACATTGAGACTTTCTTTTACTAGAACTAAGGGGCCACACCAGCTCCTGAAAAACAACCCATACCATAATCCCCCCTCCACCAAATTTCATAGGTGGCACAATAGACAAGTACCGTCCTCCTGGCAACTACCAAACTCAGACTCGTCTATCAGACTGCCAGATGAAGCGCAATTCGTCACTCAAGAAAACGTGCCTCAACTGCTCTAGAATCCAGTGGCAGCAATGCATCCGACGCTTTGCATTGCACTTGGTGATGTATGGCTTGAAAGCAGCAGCTCGGCCATGGAAACCCATTCCATGAAGCTTTCTATGTACTGTTCTTGAGGTAATCTGAAGGTGACCTTCAACTGAATCTACAGGAACTCAACGACCTCTGCACACTATGCGCATCACCATACCTTGCCACAGCTCCGTCAATTTACGTGGCCTACCACTTCATGGCTGACTTGCTGTCCTTCCCAACCGTTTCCACTGACAGTTGGAGTTGGAATATTTAGGAGCGAGGAAATGTCACCACTGCTACTAGCACTATCACAGTACCAAGCTGGTACTGTGATAGGATGTCACCTGAGCTCCTGAGAGCGACCCATTCTTTCACAAATATTTGTAGAAACAGTCTGCAACCATAGGTGCTTGATTGGAAACACTTGTGGCCATGGAAGTGATTGGAACACCTGATTTCAATTAATTAAGTAGGTAAGCAAATACTTTGGCAATATAGTGTAGCATTTGCATAAACAAGTAAGATGTTTTTGAGACTGCAGTTGTTTAAGATGGCAGAAGTTCCACTTTGGTCTTGACCTCTGTCATACCAACTTTAACTAGCTTCCTACTAAATGTCTGGAAAGTTATCCACTGCAGGTGGATAACTTTCTGTAACCTCAGTTTATCTATAACCTTTTAACAGAACCTCACTTCAAAAGTCCTGAACTACCCCTTCAAAAAAATCATTATCAGGTCAACTTGTAAAAGATGACTTTTTAGTTGAAGTAGTGTTTGAGCTACCTGCTTGCCAACGTTATAGAAACATATATACCTAGTGAGGTCTTCCATAAGCTGTGCTGGATCAGGAGGGTAGAACTTCACATTAAATGTAAACTCATAGATGCCACCCGAAACCTGTTTCCGGATCTCTTTAAAAGGTTCCAACCAGGTCTATAGGTGAGAAAAAACAATCACAAGTTTCAGGTCAGTATCTTGTTTCGGTTTCGTTTTTCTAATTAAAACTAAATTAAAATTTTAAAAACCCCACCTACCTTGCTGACTGAGTTTTCCCAGATGGCCAGCCCGAAGTAATCCTTCTCCAGCAGGTTGGCATGGTCACACACTTTAGTTAAAAGCTCCTGACCTTTAGCATGTTTCTATTGGTAAAGACATAAAAGAGATAATTGAGTCTGTATAACCATATTTTAATCATTTAGAGGGTACAGCATTATATAAGCATTAGTGGACAAAGTATAATTTGGTGTTTCTCTCACATCAAGTTCACACTCAAACAGAGTGTCATCCAGTAAGGTGACTTTGCACTGCATGGTTTTTGGACGTTTGGAGCCTTTAGTTTCCTCTATCTTCTTTTCTGTCTTTTTTTCTGTCTTCTTTTCTTTACGTTTCTCCTTCTTTATCTGCTTCGCTGTTTTTTCTTCTCCTTTGGTCACCTCCTGTTGTGCTGGATGCTCCTTTTTTTCTGTGCCCTCCTTTTGCACTTCTTCTTCAGGCTCTTTCTGTATCTCTGATTCTTCCTTTTGCACCTCTGGAGCAGGCTGATGAAATTAAAAAGAAAAATATGAAAAAGCATACCAAGGACTGTTGAGCAGACTACAAAACATGCTATGTAAATGATGGCGGCAGTCGTTTATATAACAGATATCTGGCTGTATAGCGGCTACTCTGCTACAAACCAAGTGTTTAGCTGAAGTTTTGCCTCCGCTCAGTGTCCTCATCCCGTTTGTTACTTGTGTTTATGCTCTGTACCACATTTAAGGAAATTTGAGGTTTCCAGTGAGACTGGTATTTTTCACTGGTTGTACGGTATGTGAGTGAGTATCTGTAATAAGTTAGGTAGCAGAAACGCCTGCTTGTCCCACAGCAACTCAGTGTGATAATAATCGGGCTCTCAGTTTGTCTCACCTGAGTCTCAGTGCTGCTTACTGACTGTTGATCTGCAGCCGGTTCAGGTTCAGTGTCCGGCTCAATTTTTAGTTCTGGCTCTGGAGCGGCAATAGGTGCTTTCACTTGTTCCACACTTGGTTTGTTCTCCTCCTTGTCTTCCTTCTTTCCTATGCTCTTCCCCTTCTCCTTTTTCTTTCCCTTTTCCTCTTCCTGGTGCTTGTCTTCAGTCTTTTTCTCCTCTATATCTGTCTTTTCCAGTCGTTTTATCTTTTCCTCTTGTTTCTCCTCTTTAGCTTTCTCCTCCTTTTTTGTCTTGTCTTCTTTAGTTTTTTCCTCTTCCTTCTTTTTTGTTTTTTCCTCCTTAGCCTTTTCCTCCTCCCTCTTTTTAACCTTTTCCTCCTCTTTCTTTTTTAGTTTTTCGGCTTCTCTGGCTTTTTCTTCTTCTCGTTTCTTTGCTTTCTCCTCTTCTCTCTTTTTTATCCTCTCTTCTTCCTCTGCTTTTCTTTTTGCTTTTTCCTCTTCCCTTTTCTTCAGCTTGTTCTCCTTTTCTTTTTTCTTTGCGTCCTTCTTGTCTACCTTTCCTTCTTCTTTCTTTCCAGCCTCTACCCCTTCTTCTTTACCCTCAGTGGTCTGCTTCTTTTCTTCTTCTTTTTTCTCTGGTTTTGCCTCCTCCTTTTCTACAGTTGTCTTCACCTTTTCCTCCTTTTGCTCCTCTTTATTTTCTGACTTTACGTCTTCTTTTTTTGTCTCGTCCTTTTTCACTTTGCCTTCATTCTTTTCCTCTGCTTTCTTCTTCGCTTCTTTCTTTTTCTTTTTACTCCCCTTTTTCTCAACTTTTTCTTCTATTTTCTTCTTCTCTTCTTTTTCTTCTATTTTCTCTTCATCTTTCTTTTTAATTTCTTTGGCTTCTGGTTTTTCCTCCACTGCTTTAGACTCCTTGTCCTCACTCTTCACCTCTTCTACTTTTTCCTCTTCTGGATTGTCGACTTTCTCTTGGTCCGCCTTTTCGTCGCTGGCTTTCTCAGCCTCAAAGCCCTCGCCCTCCGAACCCTGAGAGCGCCGTTTTAGGAAGGAGGAGAAGAGGCGTGAGAGGCCCTTGCCAGCAGAGGTCCTGGTACGAGGTTTCAACTGCTCCTCCTCAGGGGAGGTAGCTACCTCCGCAGGCCCAGGCTCACCAGCCTGCTCCTGGGCCTTGTTGCTCGACTGCTCCCCCTCCTGCTCAGATGTGGTCGCCTCTTGCTGCACAGGTTCGGGTTCTGGCGGAGCGCGGCTGCTCTTCTGCTTGCCTTCAGTGTCGGCCTCGTTCACAGCACTCGCCTCTGTTGTCATGGTAGCCACTGGGAAGGAGAACAGAGGGGAGTCATACAGGTCCTTCTCAAAATATTAGCATATTGTGATAAAGTTCATTATTTTCTATAATGTCATGATGAAAATTTAACATTCATATATTTTAGATTCATTGCACACTAACTGAAATATTTCAGGTCTTTTATTGTCTTAATACGGATGATTTTGGCATACAGCTCATGAAAACCCAAAATTCCTATCTCACAAAATTAGCATATCATTAAAAGGGTCTCTAAACGAGCTATGAACCTAATCATCTGAATCAACGAGTTAACTCTAAACACCTGCAAAAGATTCCTGAGGCCTTTAAAACTCCCAGCCTGGTTCATCACTCAAAACCCCAATCATGGGTAAGACTGCCGACCTGACTGCTGTCCAGAAGGCCACTATTGACACCCTCAAGCAAGAGGGTAAGACACAGAAAGAAATTTCTGAACGAATAGGCTGTTCCCAGAGTGCTGTATCAAGGCACCTCAGTGGGAAGTCTGTGGGAAGGAAAAAGTGTGGCAGAAAACGCTGCACAACGAGAAGAGGTGACCGGACCCTGAGGAAGATTGTGGAGAAGGGCCGATTCCAGACCTTGGGGGACCTGTGGAAGCAGTGGACTGAGTCTGGAGTAGAAACATCCAGAGCCACCGTGCACAGGCGTGTGCAGGAAATGGGCTACAGGTGCCGCATTCCCCAGGTCAAGCCACTTTTGAACCAGAAACAGCGGCAGAAGCGCCTGACCTGGGCTACAGAGAAGCAGCACTGGACTGTTGCTCAGTGGTCCAAAGTACTTTTTTTGGATGAAAGCAAATTCTGCATGTCATTCGGAAATCAAGGTGCCAGAGTCTGGAGGAAGACTGGGGAGAAGGAAATGCCAAAATGCCAGAAGTCCAGTGTCAAGTACCCACAGTCAGTGATGGTCTGGGTTGCCGTGTCAGCTGCTGGTGTTGGTCCACTGTGTTTTATCAAGGGCAGGGTCAATGCAGCTAGCTATCAGGAGATTTTGGAGCACTTCATGCTTCCATCTGCTGAAAAGCTTTATGGAGATGAAGATTTCATTTTTCAGCACGACCTGGCACCTGCTCACAGTGCCAAAACCACTGGTAAATGGTTTACTGACCATGGTATCACTGTGCTCAATTGGCCTGCCAACTCTCCTGACCTGAACCCCATAGAGAATCTGTGGGATATTGTGAAGAGAACGTTGAGAGACTCAAGACCCAACACTCTGGATGAGCTAATGGCCGCTATCGAAGCATCCTGGGCCTCCATAAGACCTCAGCAGTGCCACAGGCTGATTGCCTCCATGCCACGCCGCATTGAAGCAGTCATTTCTGCCAAAGGATTCCCGACCAAGTATTGAGTGCATAACTGTACATGATTATTTGAAGGTTGACGTTTTTTGTATTAAAAACACTTTTCTTTTATTGGTCGGATGAAATATGCTAATTTTGTGAGATAGGAATTTTGGGTTTTCGTGAGCTGTATGCCACAATCATCCGTATTAAGACAATAAAAGACCTGAAATATTTCAGTTAGTGTGCAATGAATCTAAAATATATGAATGTTAAATTTTCATCATGACATTATGGAAAATAATGAACTTTATCACAATATGCTAATATTTTGAGAAGGACCAGTATACGGAGGGTGCTTTATGTAGATTTTTTTTTTCCACATTTTTAATCTCAGTATGCCATTTTTAATAACTGCACATTATTTATTTTTCTTATGTTGTAACTTTTTCCCTTACTGTACAGTCTAGTTACATTTTGATTTTTACATTTTGACACACCTGAATATACCCACTATGGGACAATAAAGGATATATATATTCTATTCTATTCCACACCAGATATGTTGACAGCTACAAAAACATTTACCCAGAAGCTCCAATCTAATTGATAATAATTTACATTATATAAAACAAAACATAGCTGTTCAAATGAATCACTGACTGACTTCTCCCAAACCTCATTACAGACAAACATGAAGCGAACTGCGATTCATAGTTTACAATATAGCACTGACACATACACAACCATCAGCTCACCACACAATAGGCCTCCTTGTTGGAGACGGAGCCAACATGGAGTTCTGATGGCCTATCTCAGACTCATTAAATCGCTCCAACACAAAGGAGGCATTCTACTCAGGATCTGCCTGTTAACGCTGCCATGGGTCATCCTCAGCAGGCATGCCCGGCTCGTCGTAACGCACACGCCCATTCTGATCAGGTCAACAAACAGTCAGGGACAAAGTAACCAGATGATATATATGCACAGAACAATGATATATAGTGCTGTGAACAAGTCCCTAGCCCATTACAGTTCTTGATTTTTGGCACATTTAAATGTTTCGAACTAATTTTAATGTAAGAGAGATAATAAATAAAGTTAATTAAAAAAAAATGTATTTCAAATTTATTGAGGGAAAAAAAGCAAAAAGGTAATCATCCCCTGAACATAACTGGTTTTGCCACCCTTTGCAGCAACAGATAACACAAATTATCTGTGATAACTGGAAATTAATTTTTACCATCGCTTTCAAAGAATTTTGACCGACTCTTCTTTGCAGTACTTTTTTTTTTATTCAGCTCCACTGAATGATTTAAGAGCATGAACAGCCTGTTTCAGGTCTTGCCACAATATCTCAATTGGATTTAAGTCTAGACTTTGACTAGGCCAATCCTTAATATCTTGCTTTTTTTGAGCCAGTAAGAGGTAGACTTCCTGGTAGGCTTTGGATCTTTGTTCTGCTGCATAAAACAAGTGTGCCCGAGCTTAATGTCACAAAGTAGGACATTCTATTTTAGGATTTTTTGAGTGATAACCAGAATTTATTGTTCTATCAATTACAGGAAGTCCTCTAGGTCCTGAAGCAGCAAAGCAGCCCCAGACCATCACAGAACCACCACCATGTTCCACTGTCAGTATGATACTGAAAATAATGTGTGACACCAGATTAAACACACCTTCTAAAAAGTTCTACTTGTTCACATTCAGTCCACATAATATCTTCCTAAACGTCTTGATAATTATCTAGATGTTGTTTTGATGTTGCTGAATCAGGAACACTTAACTGAGGCAAGTGAGGCCTGCAGAGCTTTAGATGTTGTTCTGGGTTCTTTTGCGCTTTTTCCCCTAATTTGTGGGTAGTGTTGAGTCCCAAAGCTTTAGAAATGGGTTGGTACCCTTTCTGGACTGATTGATGTCAGAACCGGTCCTGTCATACAGGTTCTATTTAAGTGATTCAATTTATTGAACAGATGTGGCAGTAATCAGGTTATTTTTGCTTATTTTAAAATTTATTTGAGGAACTGAAAAATCAAATTTTGACAAAGAAAAAACAGGAAAATCTGTAAAGGAGGTGAATACTTTTTTCACAGCACTGTTAATGATCAGGCTCATTGATCCTATGAGTAAACCACCGTTTATTCAGCAATGAGCTTCAGAGGGTTGATGAGTTTTTTCAGATTCAGATGAAAATGAGTCAGACTTGATATTTTTAGAAACTTGCTGAATAAATTACCCAGCAGGCCAAAATGCATTGGAGATATTACACAAACGCCCAATGTTTCTGTGAAGTGATATATATCAGTTACAGGGCCTCACTGTAAAATCAATGGGCTTTGATATGACAGACATCATCACGTCTGGCCAATGTCTAACTGGTAACTAAGGTTTTTGTCTCTTGGATATGTAGTCCCAACCTCTTCTTTTGAAGTGGGAGGGGTGGTAACCGACAAGGCCGATCCTCCAGATGTACAGGGCCGCCCAAAAGGGTGCATCCCGGATCTCTATACCATACACTTCCCACTGGCACTCCAGGACAGGAGGAGGGGGCACGCAGCCAGACCAAATCCTCTTTAGCCCTCTCATTGTTTGCGTCCAGTGACCAATAACTATGCTGCACTCTATTACTAATCCTCCCTGCCCTTCCCCCAACAGGACCCCCCCCCCACCGCTCCATAGGTCTAAACCCTAGGTCACCACGAACATACAGACGCGCACACCTTTATGCATCGATGCCCACGGCCTCCTGCGGGCGTCTTAATGCTCCGTCATCTCAATTCCGATTGTCAGGAAACAGACACGCTCCTAATGGACCACCTGAGCTTGTGTCTGCTGCCTCCTCCATTTTGTGTTAGACCATCTAACATCTCTGCCATCAGCCAGCTGAGCAGGACCGACCTGCTTTAGGAGCAAAGTTAGATGGCGGTGGCGCAGGGTCTCCCGATACACCATTAATCTCTTAAAATGTGACAAATAATTTCTGTGCTTTAACGGGAAGGAGTGGGATGGGCAATGTAATGTCATATTTTTAAAGAAAAAAGACTGACCTCAATAACACACAATTAGAGCCTGTAACAAGATGAATTATAGATAAAGTAGGACCCCCTCTAAACAACAGTGATCTCACAGAGAGCTGCCTGATCAGGTGCAAGAACAAAGACTGGACTTCCACTGTGATTTGATTTGATTTTAATTTAATACTAATTTTAACTGGATGCTTTTTCTATGATTAAAATCTAAGCATCTACATTTTCAATCAAAGTTCAGTCGTAGAGCATTTTTAAAGAAACGAGTGTACCGCAAAGGGCTCAGCACGGGTTAAAAACAGATTAATATAAAAAACAAAAGAACTTAACAAACTAAGTTTAATTTTTTTATCAATGAAATCATGACAGAAATGGAATCGGGAAAATGCACTTGTGCAGTGAGATAATATACGACATATGTATAAAATATGTAGATTAGAATATAAAAGTAGCTACATTTGGTTAATAATAATAATAATAACCCACCAACCCACTTCCCAAATAACCTAATAAGCAATTTTTTTAAATCAACCAGAGAAACATTTGCATATATAAAGAAACCAAAACCATCAATAGCAGACATGAAAAGAAAAAATAAATCAAAATATTTGTATTTAGATTAAAGAATGGCAAGCACAATTACAAAAGTAGTTAATGTTGTAAAAAATAATATCAATACTGAAGTTATTAAATCCACCCTAAAGCCAGGCGGAACAGATACATTCCTAATCCACTTACCAAATAAACAACCTGCACTGTTTTTAATGCACTTTGGAAAAACTGGCTTGATCTCATTTACACCCTGTGCATCAAAACCAGGCGGGGGCAGGAAGAGGAGCTTGCAAAGGAGATGGAGGAGGTTTATAAATAGCTACATGTGCACAAGATGTGGGGACTCATTAGTTGGCCCAGCTCATATCTATTTTTGTTCACGCTTTGCTTCACACAACACATATATGCACATGTGCAAACATGTGTGCACAGAGGCAAGCGTTCACACAGCATTCATATTCTCGTCTTTCAGAAAGCTGTAACTGATTTATTTAGTTTTCTTTTGAACATTTATCCTACTTTTTCCTTAAAAACCTGGCTCCATATTAAAAGGAGTTCTCAATAAAATAATACATGCTAGTGAACATAAAGAAAGCATGTTTCCTGGACACTGGTTGCAGGCTTAAGGAATTAGAAAGAGTTTAGAGTTAATCAGCCCACAAGTGACCATGTGAGATTATCTTCTTCTACCTGCCTGCAATATCCATCTCAATGTCTGTCTCAACTCGTTTGCCCCACCTACCTGGCTGACACAAAAACCCAAAAATCCACAGAAATGTAACTAAAGACCAAGGCCCTGTTTACATGACAACAATAAGCTTCTGTTAACATGTCTACACGAAAACGTTTTAATTGTAATCTTCACATGGCAACAGTAGAGTTGTAAAGATGGTGGAATTCCCCCGCCACGCCACTAGTGGGCAGTACATTCTTTGAAACTCAACAATATGTACCTTTATCCTATTGATTGTGGTTCTGATCCACATTTAGAAACAAGAGACCCCTGATAAAATGAAAATAAATCTGAGTGACTTCCAACTGGTAAAAATGTTTAACTGGAGTAACATAACTATATTTTGTTACAGTCGACTATGAGTAGATATAAGAAAATTACTTTAAACCATTGACTAACCTCGAGTAGAAATACCATGAAGATTTCAAAGAAAACAGTATACCATGATCCAATTCATTTTATTTGAAACAGGAAAGTAAAACAAATGTCAGTAGCCAATTGTATTTCTAGTACAGTGTTACCTTAATAGGAGTGATGCTTGGCACACCTTTAGTTTGTACACCTTGACTGTATTTTATGTGAATGGAAATATTTGCAAACATCCAATTATACCTATCCATCTTGTAAGGTTGAGAAAATAGTAGCTTTCTTTCAACCAGATGATAGGCAGCAACAGGTAAGGGAGGGGCAGTCAACTGCAAAATGTACCTCTTTATCGAGGTCCTCCTTTAAAATTGTAATGTTTTTGAAACCTTGGTATGGCTTGTCCCCAAGACAGCTATAAATTGAAACATGGTTCATGCTAAACATACAGTGTAGAAGGGATCCTTTTTGCACCCAAATCAACCAAAACTGCAAAAATACAAAATATCAAAGAGGCAGAGTGACCAGAACCCTTCAAAAAACTGTAACATTTATTTTCCCTAA
Source organism: Girardinichthys multiradiatus (assembly GCF_021462225.1). Classification (NCBI taxonomy): domain Eukaryota; kingdom Metazoa; phylum Chordata; class Actinopteri; order Cyprinodontiformes; family Goodeidae; genus Girardinichthys; species Girardinichthys multiradiatus. The sequence continues at coordinate 5,027,282 of NC_061796.1, forward strand.
GTAGAAAACAGAAATCTTAGCTCATGTCTTTGTCTGTCTCAAAATGATCAATACATACAGATAGTCTGTGAGCCGGATGCTGTAACATGAAACGCCATGGGAAAAGAATAATGCAGCATGATTGATTTAGTTTGGCTTTGCTGAAAGCAATTTTAAAGCCATTCTGAGCATCAAACTCAACCCAAAGAGCAATCAGGTAATGGCACAGAAGAAAGTTGCAACACTTTAAAAAGATTTTAAAACCAGAGCTGAAAGGATACATGGACATGGTGCCCCACTTAAATCTATATTTTTCATTCAAAAAGTAGAACAATACTAAAGGGTGTGTGGTTTGTTTTCCTGTGTGGATCTCCTCTTAGAACAGAATACTATGCCTAACTGTACGAATGCATCATAACTCCTAAAAGAGGATTACACCAGCAAGCCCTTCTGGGACCTTCATGACCTCACTCTGGCACAGCAGAGCTGAAAACATTGTTGAATATCACCTCAGGTGCTTCCTGATTCAGCCAAACAGGAGATCCTACCAGCGTGTCATCACTATCATTTGTTTACTTCAGTTGTTTGTAAAAAAAAAAAAAAAAATTTTTAAAACTTCCTAGTCGTGCTGCATTAACTCTACCTCATCCCCCCTGCGTCACATCTGCAGCTCCTCACGAAAGATTATGTGACTATATATATTCAGCAGTATCATCAATGGAGATGAGGCTTATTGGATGAGATGCTGTTGAGCACGTTAAAAAGGAGGGAGGGCTGCACAGAAACCAACACAGCCTTCGCAAACTGACGCCCTTTTTATTCAGCTGAAGTGGGTATTTTTAACCCATGCATTCCTCAGGGAGCCAAAAGCAACGCAGGTCAAGCAGAAAGAAAGTAAATGCAAAGCAAAAGACCCAATAGCATCAGCACATTTGTCAGCTGCGCGAACATCCCTGACAAAAGCGAGTCAATTTATTGTAGTGTATTTCATGAGCGCCAGTTCACATTGTCATCTTAAGGCATTTTACAAGACAAACAGATCCAATTCATGTCCAGAAACATCCTATATATTAAACCCAATCCAGTAATGTAAGAGATGCAAACACAACATAAATTCCAACTCAGTTTATAATTCCATCATCATGAATCATTACAAATCTCAACTATTATTGTTTTAAAAAGGCAAAGACATCAGTTTCCAGCTATATATTTACAATGTACTTGAAAATAGCTCTAGTTCATGTTGCAGTTACACTGGAGGAGCAAAGGCATCAGTAGAAAATGCCCTAAAATATGATTAACTATGTAAAAAAATATATATATATATATATCTATATAGTGAGTCTCTGTGTGTAATATATATATATATATATAAACTAAATTTCATACACCCAACTTACACATGCAAACAACACCGCTGCCTCCGCTTGGAGGGACTACTTTTAATTAAAGATGCTGCAAAAAGACTGCTGCTGTTACCGGACGAAATAGGTTATGTAAGTTTAAATGCAGTAATTATGTTTTATTTTAAGTATGATTGTGGCGTGACAAAGCCAAAAAAGCATTGCTTTTATCTCCAACTTCATTTTGTTTTTATGAATTAAAGTGCAACACAGTAGAGGCGGCTGCGTCGGACGAACGTGAGCCGGGGGTATTTAAAAAAATCTGTGTACTAAAAAATGGCGCCGAACCTACAACAAAACAAACACCCATTCAAACGCAAACGCACACCTTAAATCGGGCTTACCTACTCTGAGTTTAGCATCAATGGTGACGAAAAGACACCAAAAAATATCGGATAATTTCCGTGATATATTCCGCACGTTCAGGGGAGTAACAATGTTTCGCAGCGACACATGCTTTGTTGTGCTGAAGGTGTCCTGATGCTCGTAAAGGGGCGGAGTCTCTGGCTCAGCCCGAGCAGCTCCTCAGAGATGGCCACAACTTTCATGCAATCCTTTATAGGCCGCTGAATGTTCGTCAGTGCTGCAGGAATCCAGATAAAATAGGAAAATGCTTTTTTTTTTTTTTTTTTTTAAGTTGGATATGCAACTGATTCTCTCAAGGGCTACTGGAAATAGTTATGTTTCCATTCACTGACTGTGACGGTGTTGCAGTAGCTGTAAAGTAGCTAAAGAGAGCAATTATTAACAGAGTTCAATGTTTAGAAACAGGAGGGAAACTGCAGGACTACTTCATTGCTGCAGTTTTTACATTTTTATTTATCTGGCTACTAGTCCTAACCAAACTACACTGTTAAAATGAACTGTCAGAATAGGTTTATATTTTAGCAAATCTGTTTGCTTAGACGAGTTGCATGTCAAAGCAAAGGGTTTTCTCTTAAAAATCATGTGATTAGGTAAAGAATTTGAATTTTTGAATGTAAAGTTCAGTGATCAGTAATAATTATCTTACCAATAACAGACATTAATACATACACAACATTAATAAACCCTCAGAGTGGTAGAAGGCTACCAGTTAGTTGAGGATCCTTGTTTCAGCTGGTTGTCCCAATTTAAAACAACTCAAATTAACAAACAAAAACTAAGAAAAACAAGAATTGGTTTGTGATTAATGCATAAAATGTTACTTAAATAGTAATAAACCATTTAAATCTATTCTAACATTTTCATGACAGCCAGAGTTAAGATGTGCCATTCATGGGCAACAGCTGCCTCACAGTTAAGATGTGCAGCTTTCTAGCAAGCTTGACTTTAGCATTAGCACTGTCATTAAACAGTAATCAATGCAAAAACATGTCACTAAAATGTAAATACACTTTTCCTTGATAACCAAAACTAAGATGAGTCTTTTTTTATTTTTTGTGCCAAGTATGACATTAGAATTAGCAATAAATTAGTTAAAGTTGGATACAACCTTAAATTCTTGCTCCATCACTAACTTTTCAACCACAACTCAACTGTTCTTAACTATAGTGTTATACATTAATTCAGAGTGTAACCCAGGTAAACATGGCGTTCTCTACTGGACTCTGCTGCATAGTAAATAGGACTAGCAGTAAACAAAACCAACATCCTCTTAAATTCGAATTAAAATGTTAACATTAGCATATGTTAGAATTAACTATAAGTGGATTTTACAGAATAGGTTTGAATAAAATTCGTATACTTTTAATAGCTAAAACTGAATACTGAATATCCCTTTTTGCAGTGCAGTGAGGTACAGAAAGTGAAATATTTTGGAAAATATGAGAAAATAAGAAATGTATTATCTAAAAATGATACGCCAACACACCATAATTTAAAAGCAAGCATATGCGCCTGAAAAAACACACACACTAGCTGTCTTCATGAAACCCGCCATGGTCCCCACCCATCTGCCTGACCCCATTAGGGACATACGGCTTATAGGCAGAGTGTGGGAGGGGGGGGGGGGTTATTATTCTCTTAAACACACAGGGTACAACACCATCTTTTTTCTGTCTCACACAACCAAACGTATGTCATGTCTACTCACTAAAAATTGATTGAAAATATTTATCTTACCAGTTTAAATGTTATTCAATAAATCCAATAACTCTGTTTGCTGTAAACTTGACTGCAGGCGTCAGGAGATAGTAGGAAAACTGAACCAAGAGAAAGTCTGTTGAATAGTATCCGTTAGACTTTGATCACAGAGCAAACCCACTACATACACAGAACACCAAACAGTGCTGTTAAACATTTACAAAAACACGAAGGGTGCCAGCAAACAGGAAGGCGTTTACTGTAGTTGTTTTTGGTTGAATCTGCTTCCTGATACTTTAGCTTTTAAATCTAAAGAGCAACCTGGTAAAACTCTACAAAGAGGAAGCCTTCCGTTGCTTGGAAACCCCTGCCCATCCCTGTGCCTATACTGCAAGGAGCAGGTGTTTAGCTGGACCCAGGAGAGGGAGGAGAGACAGAAAGCAGAGGGGAGGAGAGCAGCAGCAGCACTTTACAGACCCACAGTCCCCTGAGACAGTGACAGCCTGGAACTACAGACAGTGAGACGACCCACTCCACAAAATGAACTCACACTGTGGACACACCCAAAAAACACTGTCACAAACAACTCTGCCTCCTCTTCCTCTGCTGTAAAAAAGGCAAACACATGATGTGCATTACTCCAGCTGAGTGCTTGGGGGTTATGTTTGTTTCGAACATCTTTATCCCTCTCCTGGCACGGCCACTCAGTGATTACATAACGACCCCATCACACCACTTCCGCCCAGTTCGTCTCTCTCCCTATGACTATCAGAACTGCATCTAGGTACAGATCCCCTCACACACGACGGCATCGCCTTGTCTCCAGGTCTTATGTAAAACATGTGCAGCTTTCAAACAAGCTTCAAATATAAAATCAGATTGCATGTATGGGAGGCAGGGTTGCAGGGGTTTTATTTGTGCTGAACTATCTGGGACACTAATGGGATGGAGGGGTAACCGTGCATTAATATTCATAGTGCACCATTATGTAATAAAAAATGTATGAATCGGGAATGGTTCATGCACTTTTTCTGCCAGCAGACATGGCTCTTTTCATGTTTTGTTTTACTACAAGTTGGAATTCTCCCACTCCTTAAAGATTTTAACCACAGGAAATATTAAGGAAATTTCCAATCATTACATCCAACTCCTGAACACAAGAAAAGATTCTGATTTCTGCAGCTAAAAAATGCTATTTGCATGCATTAAAAACATTAACTTGAGTCATTTGGATATTATCTGGGATTTAAAGTGTTGTTTAAAAACACTTTACCGAGCCCCGAGGCTCGCAGTGCAGAACACAAATTATTCTAGGAGACATTGCAGGCCAACTAAGTGCTTGCTGCATTGTGTTCAGTCGGATTATTGCGCTCCTGGCCAAACTGGTTAATACTGCCACCTGGTGGAAAAAGTAGATACAGCGTGTAGGCAGACTTAAAAACCTTGTGTGTGGTAATAGGAACACATTTTGGTATTAGTCATTTGCAAGGCAAATATGAACAAATACCAACAGCTGTGATGAACTACAGAACAGCGAATGAGAAACATGTATGCTGGGTTTAATTTACCACTGAGGTCAGAACTGGATATGAAATCAAAGCTAACTATACTGTGTTCCAGTTGTACACTTGAAAAGCGGTTGGATTTGCTAACTGATATGCACACTTATCATGCAAACAGTTATCGGTGGTAGAAACTAATAATGTATTTTTCTGCATTTGTTCTTTAAAAGTGACAGGCTGCTGCATCCTAAATGTACAAAGGAGCCACATCGTAGATGATTCCTCCCAGCAGCTGTTAGCCTGTATAGCATCACTGCTCCCAACGAACACAATATGCTGTTTTCGATGCTCCTATTCTTTGTATGTGTTTTTGCACATACAAAGTCTCTATTTTTCTATTATTATTACCAGTTTTTAGGTGTATATTTGTGCCTCCCATTTGCCTTTCCCTTACCTGATATGCTAGATTTTCCCATTGAGAGCCAAATAAAGAATTATTTTATTTTATTCTAATCTACGATGTTCACAAAGAATGTTGTACATTACTCTGTGAGTGTTTTAATGAGATACAATCAGAAGTAAAACTTAACTTTTTTTTTTAAAGCCGCTTTCATCAATTTTAACATGCAAGGCGGCCATATTGGATTTTGTTGAGTTTCTACTCCGAATTCTGAATTCTAATGACCTTTCTGTTCATCTGGGTTTCTGCAAATTTCAGGAGGGTAAATTTCAGACTTTCAACTTCAATTTTCAGACCCTTTAAATTTAAATTTTAAACGAATTTTTTATTTTTTTTCTCCTCAAAGCGTCAACACTTTAATCAAAAATAGTGCTAAGAAGCTCATTTTTGCTGTTGTTTTGGATAATAACAATTACATTTACAGTGGCGCAGTTGGTAGCAGTGTTGCCTTGCAGCAAGAAGGTCCTGGGTTCAATTCCCAACCTGGGGTCTTTCTGCATGGAGTTTGCATGTTCTCCCCGTGCATGTGTGGGTTCTCACCGGGTACTCCGGCTTCCTCCCACAGTCCAAAAACATTCCTGTTAGGTTAATTTGTGACTCTAAATTGCCCTCAAGTGTATGAATGAGTGTTTGTGTGTTGCCCTGTGATGGACAGGCGACCTATCCAGGGTGAACCCTGCCTCTTGCCCATAGACTGCTGGAGATAGGCACCAGCTTCCCCGTGACCCACTATGGAATAAGCGGTAGAAAATGACTGACAATTACATTTAATAGAGGCATTTTTTCCTTTACATGCCCCCTACATTTTTTACCCTTCCTGGACATTGAAAGCCTTTAGCCAATAAAACCCCCTGTTTTCGTGCCTAACCTGATCAAACACACAGTTTCCCATAATAAATGAGCAGGTGGTGGAAAACATAAGAACATTTTAGTTTTAGTTCCCTAAATAAACCACAACAAGACAGTTTCAGAACAGAACCGCCAGGCTCATAGAAAATGGTAAATATACATGTTATGTTGTTTCATCACAGTGTAAGAACACATAAACATCTAGAACAGCAAAAAAAAAAAACAGGCTGAATGAATGCCAGAGGTCTACTTTTCAAAACAAAGAAATAAAAACTGAGGAAGAAGCAAATAAACATACATGCAATTTTATGACCCAATGCACTGTACAACATCGATAAAATTTAATTCAAAACAGTATGAACAAACAAGGACGTCACAGTAAAATCACGGCACATGAGCTTGATACGATGAAAAGATTTGCAAGTGCCTAAAGAATCAGAAAAAAGTCTCGGAGGCAAACTGTTCACAGATTTGGAGCCACACACTGAAAGGCCCCGCCCCCCTCAGTTTTTAGCCTCGAACATTCAGCACATTCTGAGCCTGAGATCAAATGTCAAAGCCTTCATGCACTGCTAATAGATACAAATGTTTTGTTTTGGTAACACAACAATATGAACTTACCCTACAATTCCATGTTGTACTACAGTTTTAAATCTAGTCAAATATGGCATCTGGAAAACATGCAATATGCAATAATGTTGCTAAATGTTGTAAATGTTTAAATGTTTGTTGTCGATTAATGTAACAGGTCTCTCTGTTAGAACTTTTTGTTTTAGCTGCAGATGCATCCTTTGCTACAAATGTCCAGGTGTACACTTAAGGCGCGTTATGTTATTGCAATTTAAGCAGTAAAATGTTGCTTTTTTTTAAAAAAGGAATGAAATTAATAGTTTAAATTTTTTATTTTTTTTCATGTACTTCTGTTACTTAAGCTTAAGTAGTTAAATGGGAAATCTGCAGAATGTACCAATTTATGTCAGCAGCATAGGCTATCATTAGCGGAAGTGTGAGCATTGTGCAACACAAATAATCACCCGGCCAAAACACAGTGCACTGAATAGTTAAACAGAATTTAATGAAGCATCGAAGCAGATCATTGGCTTCGAGGACTTTTAGTAATCGAGGTAATGGAGGGACTCCTCTGGAACCTCTGGAGATCATTGTGGAAAGATGGATTCTTCATAAAATGAAGAACATTATAGAGAACCCTGAGCATCCTCTTCATGAGACTGTCCTACAACAACAGAGTGTCTTCAGTCAGAGGCTTCTTCAGATCTGCTGTAAGATGAAGCGCTACAGGAGATCCTTCCTGCCCACAGCCATCAGCATCTACAACGGCTCTTTGAAGAAACCTTCATAATGAGCTAAAAAACATTTAATTTCCCTTTGGGATTAATAAAGTATTTTTGAATTGAATTGAATTGAAAATCATTTGAGCAACCGTTTCAGCCCTAGTTAACGCATTCTTACACCGATACACAGATCGGTAGGAATCTTGGGGTTCAGTGTCCTGCCTCGACATATGGCAGGAGAGGAAGCTGGGATTGAATCCACAACTTTCCAACTGCAAGATGACCAATCTTCCCATTGAGCCGCGGTTGCTCTAAAGAACGCGTTGGCTGGCCTAAAGATACAAGGTGCAAAATTTTTTGGAACTAATGAAAGCAAGTTTGTTCTTTTCGGGACTAGGGGACACAGATAGTTTGTCAAATGAGCCGTACACAGTGTATGCCACAGTACAGTGTGAAGCATGTGCTGTGGCGTACATTTATCTCATACCAGGTATCATGGGTCAGTTTGAATACATCAAAATACTTGAAGAGGTTGTGCTGCCTTCTACTGAGGAGAAAATCTGAGAAGCATCATAATTCCAAACCAACAGGATAACGTTATGGACTACCCAGCACAATCCCCAGACCTTACTCTACCTGAAAACATGTAGAGTGGTGTCAAATGTGTCGTTTTTTTAGGCAAAACCAAGAAATGCTGAGAAAACTGTGGAATGTATACCAATCATCCTGAGCTGGAATTCATTTCACAGGTGAAGTTGGTAGACTCCATGCAACACAGATGTGAAGCAGTTCGCACAAACAAGTTTTATACAAATAAATCTTATTTCAGTGGAAACATCACTTGCTTTAAAACAAATCTGATCCCTTTTCTTCATGTTTGGCTTAGGAATAGTATGTGAGGTGTTCCCAATGCATTTGTATGTATGAAAATAAAAGCTATAATAAGATTTATGGACTCAACTCAACTTTGTTTTCTAAAAAACATACTGCTGTTATTTTTGAACAACTGTAATGGTATACTTCAGTAACATCACTTAAGTGAGAGGGATTCCACATAAGGTTAACTGTGCTTTATCGGTGATGTGTAATGCGCTCTAAGAGTATGTGTTCCTGATAGATAAAGACGTGTTTGCGCTCAGAGGCCTTGGGGAGACACTGCCTAAGTACCCCTCCCAAAGTTGGTTCAGCTGACGGCTGAATTTACAGCTGGTAAAAATAAAAATGTTAAAATATTTTACCGCCAAGCTATCTTGGTCAGGTAAATCATGAAAATTGTAAAAAAGAAAGTGCCACAAGGTAGAAATAGTAGTGTTTGCTTTTACACAGGAAAATATGCAGCATGATTTAATACTGAGAAGGTATGACTTTAAAGAAATGCTTTGAAATTCAAATTAAATGCTTAACAGATGGCCTAATTTACTGATTCCAAAGTTATATGTCTGAATTGTAAATGCTACAACAGCTCAAAAGCTTTTCATTTACATTTACATTATATTATGTACTCACATATTTCGTGTGTGGCAGGTCATTACACATTGTGTTGGCAGCCCCAGTTGGTGCAAGAAGGTCACAAACAGGCAAAAACAGAAAAACAGTGGATCAGATCATGAAAAATCTGGATTTATTTGAGTGGCAAGTCATACTGATTAATTAAAGCATGAATTTATTTTTTTAGGAATATTTGTTATAAAAGAAAGCTTAAGGAGCACAGAAAAAAAGATAGCTAAAACTGTTTCATTAGCAAGATCAAATTAAATGTTCTGCTTTATTAATCAGATTAATAATGGATTTTAGTTCATTCCCTCAGGTTTGCAGCTTCATCTCTGGATTCCTGTGTATTTATGACTCAGAGTATCAGAGCCCAACAAGCTTTTACATGTATTTCTAGTCAGTAATATTATTATGCCTTTGAAACACTGCGTTAATTTAGGCCCTGTGCGTCTTTCTTTTTTCCACAGCCTGGCGACAAATACCCATGACCTGGCCGTGTTTGACATAATCCCACAGAACAGGCTACACTGACTCAACTCGAACTGCTGAAACCAGAAAACAGCGCCTTGGTACACACAATGTGTGCAAAACAAACACAAGCGGCGACGTCCCAGAAGACAAGTCCTACCTGGGCTGATAGGTGGCTCCTCTGTGGGCTCTCCCCACCTTTACTCCATGTCATAATCCTGCCCTTTGGGCCAACTCAGAAACTAATCGATCAGGTTTCCACAGAGAGAGAGAGACACAAACGGAGAAAGAGGCGGTGACGCAGCTACAATGACGAAGCACTGACTCGGGTTGGGTGGAGATCGGATCAGAAGGTGGGAGGTTTGCCTAAAAACAGCTTCACATGTTCTGCTGTGTGGTCTTTACAGTAGCCATAATGTTCCTTCTAAAAACCGGCCTTAATCATACTTGCACGTTAAGATATTGTATTAAACACCCCAGGCGAGTCTTCATTTATTCAAATATGTGATTCACGAGACATCACAGTAATGCAATTAAATAATAAACTTTAGGTAAAGCCATTCTTGCAGAGACCACTGGTACATAACGCTCATATCAGTAAGTAAAAACACATTTACGGCTCCGAACTTTACCCTTTCTTCCAGATGAGGGCGCTGTTTAGCTCTTTAACGTCGGTTTTTGCATCTAAATGTGAGACTTGAAATGATATTTTCTACGCACTTTTTTTAATGTTGTAAAAATGTGCTTCTTGCAACTATGTCATTTAATGTGTTAGGCTGTGCTTTGTTAGTCTTGCCTGAGGCTCTATAAGGCCCTAAGCAGAATTCTCTTTGGTGGTCCCTCTACAATTATAGAACCTTCCAAAAGTATTCATAGTTGTTTTTCATGTTTTCACAAGTAACAGCCACAATGTCAATGCATGTTAGTGGGATGTAATGTGATTGACATAGACAGAGCACTGCATAATTATGAAGCATAATAATAATAATACATGGTTATATCTATCTATTTATTTTCAAATAATATTCTAAAAACTGTGGACTGCTTTTATACACAGAGTCAAAACCGCCAATTACTGCTGGGAGTCTTTTAGGTCTCTACCACCTTGGTGTGAGTAGAGACATTATCAGTACCTGTGAACATCCATTTTTAACCTTTACCACAAACTCGCAAATGGATTTAGATCCGTTCTTCAGTCACTGTACGTTACAGAGGAAACTGAATTTTTACCAAATAACTTCAATTCTTTCCAGAATGTGAAATAATAATAATTAGCAACATGTTATCTCAGAGACATCTCTTTTTTCAGAGAGGAGAGGCCAAGCTTAAACAACCAAGGAAAAGAGAGCATCTCATTCATACACATTCATTTATTTACAGAAAGTTAAAATATGCTTGACATTTGTTCCTAGCTCAGACACAAGCAGCAGAAACTATCAAATGCTTTAAATTATAACTCTGTTTATAAATTTGAATGTTTTCCTTAATATGTGTGCAGCTGGTGCATTTATCCTCTTGTCTGGTGTCAGTTTATATTCTCATGTGGCCCTCTGGCCACCAGGAGGACCTGGGCAGCTACAAATGCTGCCTGTACCTTGGGCACAACAATTTAACCAGTTTTACTCCACTTCCGTCTATAATATTCAAATATTTTAAATCTAGCCAATTACACCCTAGTTCAATGCATTTATATGTATTTGTCTATTCATAAAAGGGGAATATATTGAAACAAAATGTGAGAAAAATATCAGATTGCATAAAATTATTATTTTTTCCCTATTCCATCCATTCACAGAGCAGAAGACAACAATAGAGAGGAAGAACTCTGCATTAAAAGGAAGAAACTTTTCACCTGATTTATTGCTGACTGGAACTGTGGTGTTCTTGTCATGATCTGCATGAGTTTGAGTTCCTAGTCTGTTTTCCCCACGTTCTTCAGTTGCTGTTGTTTGAGTTTGTTTAGATACTTCATTTTATCGTTGTGTTTCTTCCCTGTTTATGTTTAAAAGTTAGTTTCATTGTTTATCTATTGTGTGCATTTAGATGTTTTGTTTTCCTGGATCCCTGCTCTTCTGTGTTAATAAGCCACTCTCCTTCTGTTGCCTACGTTCCCTCTTCCACCAGCGGCTTCTGATTCCCTCCTGATTAGCTCCCAGCATTCATTGGTCCATTATCCACCCTACCTCAGTACTTATACTGTCTGGCTTTCGCTGTTCTCCACTGTTCCCTCCTGCTTGCTACCTGTCTGGTTCCTCATGTGGTTTCTTCCCAAGTTTATGTTTTCTGCCTGTGTTCCATCATCCTGACCCTTGTAAGTTATTGATTTAAAATCATCATTAAAACCATTTTCAGCTTACCATGAGGCTGCTTGGCTCTGCTATGGATGTGGGTCCAACCAAAATCCAGCATTCTCTGACAGTTGTTCTCGTTGTAATAATAGGCTTTCTCTTGAAAGTTCACTCTATATTTATGAGTTGATTAAAAATCTCGGAAATCTCCTTTAAAAGTAAAAAAAAAAAAAAAAAAAAACAATATTAAAAATCCTTTATATTCAAAAGTATATGTTTAATAATTATTACAGAAAAAATATTATTTTTAATATTAATCCTAAAAACAACCTTTTCTCAGTGAAATACTCGATAAAGTCCTGACAACCAGTCTTGCTAGCATTCTCCAGTAAGTATAAAAACAATATCTACGCACTTATCACAATGGGTTAAAGTGAGGTTCTTTGCATAGCTTAAAAACACTTTGCCATCCAGAGTCTAACGTCTGCACACTGCCCCTAAGGTTTTAAATTGTAATTAAAAATGTAAATGTTATTTACACTTGTTTGTGTCCTCTCAGATAAATTTAGACGTTGAAAGAATGTGGCAAAGCCATATTTGTTTTATAAAAGGCAGTGTGAAATCCCAAAAGGGAAAAGCAGACCTCAGTTTAGCAGCTGATGCACATCTGTGTCAACCTTACATACCCCCAGTGGCTTTGTCCCAGTGGCTCAGTTAAACACATCTGACCCTAAACCTTACCTTGGTGACTTATTTTTGAACATTTATAATGATAGAGGGCTCACCAGGTAGTGAGAAAAATATTTTCTCTACTTGAGCGGTTTAAGTCTATTTTTATGTTAGTTGTTAATGAATCTGAGACAGTATATGCACTTCAACAACAAAAACCATTTATTTAGCTTCGCAGTACAGTAGATTGTATGTTTTTACTGGAGACAACGCCTCCCTTCATTATCACACACAGCAGCCAGGATCCACCCAGTGTGATTAACTCAGCACGCTTCTCACTCCTGAATGGCTGAACACAAAGATATGAAAAACTCTTTCTTCAAACCAGTGAAACTGGGGCCCAAAGCAAGTCCTGAACTTCCAATACTAGTTGTGTCTGTGTTTAAATACTGGCCTAAGAATAAAAATAGACAAAGATATAGGGATAAAGTTAAAGAAGTACATATAAATGTAGGTCTGACTCAATAACATGTTTTAACAATTTATGTATCTCTGTTAAAAGTTTGTTGTTGCTCATTCTCTTGTTTTGCCAAAAGGCCAATAGATTTTTCACCTTAGTTTTAAAATATCTTGCTGTTTTATTCTTTTAAGTCACTACCTTAACAAATGTTATTTCCTTCAGCACAAGAAAGAAGGAAGACGTCTTACAACATAAAACGACCTTTGCAATATCTATTTCTTTGTTTGATTTGCTGTGTCTGTAAAAATACAACTTCCTGCCATTCAAGAGCTTTTTCCCCAATCTCCATAATATGTAAATAAAATGGCCTGGCCATCGTCACATGGAAACCTGATGATTGTCCCATTTAGTTCAGTAAACAGTTCCTTCAAAATTTTACAGTTGATCTATTGACTCTTAATATTTTGTCTTTACTTGTGTAGTGATCATAACCCCCACGATCTGCCCTTTTACTTACTTTAACTGCCCTCCTCTGAGGCCCTTTAAAATGTCCTTGCTGGATTCTTGCATTTAGGCAAAATAACCTCTTATCCCACACAGATGGTGTCCTGGGTCTCATATGCATGAATTGTTATGACCCTGAAGTGCTGTACTCAAAACAAGTCTTTTCTAAATGTCTTAAGTAACCCTTATTTGATATATCCAATTTTTCTAAAATAAAAAAAGTAGAAAAAACATCTTTTTAGATAACTCTTGATTTATAATCTATAGTTACCGTCAAACAAAGTTTAATGTGTAAAAATCTATATTTTTTTATACAATAGAATGATTACATGTTGAAAACCTTGCATATGAAAGCAGCTCCAGGCATTAGATGGTAGTTTATCTACAATGAAAGATTGTTTACAGTCGTGTTCTAGTTTAAAGAATGTGGTGGAAGACAATACATCATTCCAGTTGTTCTTACTGGCTGGCTAGCGCAACATTTCCCTAAGGCCATTTCTCATTGGATGGTCTGGCTTGTGACGGTTCCTTCAATAAGTTGCCAGCTGCTTTTAATAAATATACAGAACATCATGCTTCATTAAATGTATAGTAACAATCATAGATAAGGGGTACATTGTTCAGACAATTTTTGAAAGCTTATAGGACTGACTTAATTTATGTGGATCAACATAATTAAAAATACCATATCCATTCTATACTTGTATAGCATTATCTGAGCTCTGTTGCACAGTACAAGCACCCCACCTTTTAAGTGCTAATTTGCACATTATATTGACCACATGCACACAAGATGCCTTAATTATTTATTTAGAAATTTTGATTATTGGCTGATGGCCTTGTATGCCTGCAAAGCTGCTCTTAGCTGATAAGTAGATGAGTGTGAAAAGCAAAGTAGTGTTACACTGAGCAAACAAAGTCTAATGTTGGGTTTAAAAAAAGTTATTTGTGGGTAATCTACCGTTGCAAGTTTAAGTGTGATTTGGTAAAAGTGACCACTTACCTCAGTTCCCTCTGTCCTAATCAGGGTGTGTAGGCAAATGCTTCCCGAGAGGTCTTAACACCATATCAATGTTTTACAATGGCACTTAGGTGTAAGGTTAAAAGCAGAGGTTTACCTTCTTTGAAGTTTGTGTTTTCAGTGTGACAGAATGTGAAAACATACTTTTTTCATGCTCAGTGACACGGTAATGAAATGGAAACATTCCTGCTGTGTTTTTTTCTTTCCTAAATTTGTTACTGAACTTCCTTCTCTTTCCATTAAAAGGAAAAGATTATGAAAATAAATAATAATTTGCCCCACTGTGTGTCCTTCATGGCTAAACCACATCCTGTCTGTCACTTATCACCCCTCAAGGAGGCTTCCTTCTCAGTACGTAGGTCTGCTAGTTCCCAGAATGTCCAAAACGAGAAGTTTTAATTTTAAAGGCTCATCCCTCTGGAATCAGCTTCCCGTCTGTGTGGAACACTAACACCCGCTGTTCTTCTGAAACAAAACTTAAAACCTCTCTTTTTTTATGGGCTTATACTTAAGACTTCTCATGTGATACATGAATTTGGTTTTGGTTTGGTTTGGTTTTGTTCTATAGTCAGCCCCGTTTATTTGTATGTCTGTTCTGCTATTTGCAGCTGTTTGGATTTGCAAAGTGTTGTGCAATAAAGCTCAGTGGAGCCCCGCCCTTGTTTTCAGTAAAATCGTTTACAGCTTGGCAGCATTTAACCCTTTTCTGGCTTCCTTTTAGTAATGGTTTCCTTCTGCACCTCCAGTAGAGCCAAGCTAAATGCATCACATTATGGAGGCTGAAACTATAGCAGACCAGTCTAGCAGGTCAGAACTAATGTCCTGCTAGTTCTTCTCGAGAACAATACAAAACACACCATCGGGATTTATTCTCGAGCTAATGGCCATAAAACGTATTTCATGGTTTTTGGCAACTGCTTTAGCCTTTGTGAATATTATGGTTCTCTTTTATTATCCAGGCTGCTCTCAGGAAGCTCTCTTGTCTTCACTGCTGAATTATAAATAAATAACATTCAGTTTCGTTTAATAAGGAGATACGCTATCTAATTCATCTTTGTCCCATGGGAAAAAGTAATCACTCCCCATCACAAATTAATTGGCAAAGCTGTAGAAGAAAGAAATCACTTCAATAGAATCTGTTTGAAAACATGAAGTAGGCTGAAACATCTGAAAAGGCAACACATCATGCCATGCTAACAAGAATTTCAAGAACAGGTGAGAACTGAAGAAGACTTTTGGATGAGAAGCTAAACTTTTTCAAGAAACACAAGAAGAAGTACAGAACTTTTAGGGAAGGCAGTTGAATCAATAAATCTGCCATAATATTAACACAGATTTTCAGAACAACATCATAGGACCTGCAAAAACATGCTGTTTTGATGCTGAATCATCATGCTGTAATAGATGGAACCATGAAATCCCCTACCTAATAGAAAATTCTGATAGAAAATGTCCAGCTTTCAGGTCATCATATTAAACTCAAGTACAGCAGTTATGCAGCATGCAAAGGGACTTCTAAATGGCAAAAACAGTAAAAATAAGCTTTTGAATCGGCCTAGACAAAGTCTGGACCTAAATTCCCCCCACCCCCCCCCCCCCCCTCCACTGTTGCGAAATAAAAACTATTCTGCAATTGCTTTTTTCTTTAATGACGTGAAACATTTAAAGGTGACAAAAAGAAAAGCGAATGTGTAAAGATGTAAATACTTTTTCATAGCTCTGTCAACTGTTGGGACTTGGCTTTTTTAAGTACATGCCTTAGAGGACATGTGCTCTGCCCCGCTCTGAGGGCAGTTTTCCCAACCCCTGATGGAAAAACCAGGAAGAAAAGAGAGAGGACCAAACAACAGCCCTCTGTTGGAATGTGCCGCCGCTCGCCGCTCGGAGGAAGAGTATGAAGTTATGGCTTTAATATGGCTGACAAAGGTCCCTTTTTAACTTCGTGTATCATCTTCTACCTCTCGATCGGGGCTGCGATTTTTCAGATTCTCGAGGAGCCAAACTGGAAAGCGGCTAGAGACAAATATATCCAACAGAAGGAAGACATTCTGAGGAGTAACCACGTCACAAAGGAAACCCTAGATGAGATCTTGAAGGTTTGGAACTCACTTTCAGTGTTACACACAGGAATAAAGCTCCGCTATAACTTCAAATGTTCTGAAACGTACTTAAAAGTTCCTCTAGATGTGGTGCATTAAAAATAAAGCGCTGCGGTTCATTCAGTTACATTTGTGTCGGAATTTTGTTTTTTTAATTATGACTTTAAACAGACACAACATAGTTAACTTAAATACAAACATAATATAGGTTAAAATTCCCTTTTAAAATCCCGTAGTTGTACTATTAGTTGGTAGCAGTGAAAGGCTTGCATACATTGCGAAAGAGGCAGGCTTGACAAGCACGCTGCTACATGTCTAAAGGTTTCCAGAAGGTGTGTTTACCTGTAGGAAAAACATTTGAGATGTGTTATAGCCTGATTAAATAAAAAGTTAAATATCAGCAATAGTAATGTTTATTGTTATTTTCTGTTGTTGTTGTTTTTTTTTTTTTGTTTTTTTTTTGTATGTTGGTGATTACATGTCTTTGTTTACCCCGCAGATTGCGTCTGAGGCTGCAGGCCAAGGTGTGGCTATCACTGGAGACAATCACCGCAACACATGGGACTGGGGCAATTCTGTCATCTTTGCTGCCACCATCGTGACCACTATAGGTATTACAACCATCCTACTGTTCTGTCACTAAACTGCTTTTATCGTTCTGCAGAATAAACACACATCCTTCGTTGTATTTGTTGTAGGTGTTATTCGAAGTACAAGATTTGCTATGAGCGCGTTGCATTCTAGTTATAACGCATTTTACTTCATATCATACATTTCTAGAATTTCAGCCTAATCCTTGGTGATTAAACTTGACAACACAAGCTGAAAATTTCAATTAATAAGACACTACTCTTAACCTTGTTTCTATTTACTTATCAGTAGGTTAATACATCGTTTGTAAACTCTACTAAAGTCTTCCCTCTGCTCTTTTTCTTTTTTTTTTTAACTCTAAGGTTATGGTAATGTTGCTCCCAAGACAAAAGGTGGGCGTGTGTTCTGCATCCTGTATGGCTTGTGTGGGATCCCTGTGTGTCTGGTCTGGATAAGTACGCTGGGGTCCTTCTTTGGAGACCGAGCTAAACGACTGTCAGGGATTCTTATACAAAAGGGCGTTTCAGTGGTAAGACCCGCCACAGATTCTTGATTGGATTTAAATCTGGACCAAACCATGTCATTGTAGCTCTGGGTGTATGTTGCTGAATTCAACCATGTATTTCTCTTTTGTAAAAACGCTGTATGTATACATATTTACCAACAAAAAGAAAAATCCTTTTTGTACATATTTAAAGTGTTTTAATTGAGAGCAAAGAGGAATGAAGTTTTGTGTGCACAAACTTGGAGAATAAAGCTGATTCTGATTCTGAAAGGTGAACCTTCTCCTCCCAAACTCAGGTCATTTACAGCCTTTCACTGGGCATTGTGTTTTATTGTATTTATCTCCTTCCATCTTGCTTGTACTTGCTGAAGAAAAGCATCCCTACATCATGTTTCACTGTGGGGATGTTGCACTCAAGTTAATCTGCCACATATTTGCATTAAGGCATAAGAGTTGCATTTTGGTCTCATCTGACCACAGCACATTTACACACATATGCTGTGCCTACATGGCTTGAGGCAAAATAGTAAAAGAGAATTCTAATGACATTATTTGAATAACAGCTTTCTTCTTGCCACTCTTCCAAGAAGACCAGATTTGTGGCATTCACAACTAATAGTTGTCTTTTTGACATATTCCCCTTATCAGAACTATGGGTCTCTGCAGTACTCCTCCAGAGTTACCATGGACCTCTTTGCTACTTCTGTGATTAATGCTCTCTTTGTCCGGCCAGTCAGTCTTGTCGCTTCGCAGTTGTGCTATTCTCTATCTATTTTAGTGTGTTGGATTAAACAAGACTCTGGGACATATTGCAAGGCTTAGGATGTAGTTTTAAAATCTTACTCTGATTTAAACATCACGACACGATCTTTCTATTGTGTTTCTCTGTCTTTATGAGGCAGTTTGTTACCCAATGTTGTTTAACAATCCTCTAAAGCCTTCCACCCAGGTGGAATTACTAGTTGACTTCTGAAGGCAAGTATTTGCACTGGATTTTATTTGGGGTTAACAGAATAAAGTGCAAATTCACACCACACCTTAAAAAAATTTTAACTGTATGTGGAAACCATACAAAATGATTCATACATTTCTTCTTTTGTCTTTGACAGAAAAAAGTCCAGTTCACATGTACGGCCTTATTCCTTCTATGGGGTTTGCTGGTGCACTTGGTGATCCCTCCCTTTGTTTTCATGTCTGTGGAAGGATGGAGCTACCTGGAAGGGATCTACTTCTCCTTCATCACCCTCACAACAGTTGGCTTTGGAGATTACGTGGCAGGTGAGACTTTTCTTTCAGTAAGGATGGCGGTATAAATGTGAAATTTAGAAAGAAATGGACGTCTGATAATCACATCACTCATTTCAGGTGTAAATCCTGATATCCAATACCCAAAACTCTACAGGGTATTGGCAGAGTTATGGATTTACATGGGACTGGCCTGGCTTTCTCTGTTCTTCAGCTGGAACGTCCACATGGTTGTAGAAGCTCACAAAGTGCTAAAGAAGAAACGGCACCACAAGCACAGACGCAGACCCCTGTATAACCTGGAACCAGACTCTGAAGAGGAGAAGCAAAAACAAGACATGAAGCCGACTGTTGTTGACATCTTCAACTTCCTTTCTGAGAAGGACGAAGACTACAGCACGGTCATCAAAGAGATTGGAATTAATGCAAGAAGAAGAAGACCACCAGAAATCGTCAACATTAACCGCTCCAAGAGCTGCAGTGACATCTTGGCCAGCTACATTCAGACCTTGGAACATTCACCGCGGCACACGCAGCACATCAGTTTAAGTGACGTGTTTGCAAATGCAAAGGTGGATGAAAGCGAACAAGAGGAAGACAATGTTCTCAAGCAGGAAAACATCAAAGAACCCACATTAGAAGCATGTGAAAAAACAGGCCACAAGGAGGACAAAAATGAGGGTTCCTCTGAACCAGTAAATGATGGGATCATCTTCCCGGCACCTGACAGAGAGGCTGCAGAAGAAGAGAAAGTGCAGCATCCTGGTGATGGGGGGGCTCAATTTACAATATCTAAGGTAGCAGAAAATGATTTGACATCAGATTTAGATGAAAAGGGATGAACGATACTTGCTCCTTGGCTAAAGCACAAACAGAGAAGATGTTTTCTGTTGTATTTGTCTGCATGGTCAAAAAGCCCAAGCAAAAACTCTAACACTAATTTCATGAGACTTTCAAGGGGATGTTAAGCAAATCATCTTCAAACTTTAGAGTTGATTTTAATTATATTGCTATTTGTTATAGCAAGTAATATGTGCATTGTTTGTTTATTCTGGTAGATATCAAGACAATAAACGACTATAAAAATCTAAAGAGTCCTTTGAATGGTTTTTCTTAAATTATTAACATTTAATTAGGCCTAATAAATATTAGACTAAAAGATAAAATATAAATATGTTAAAGAACCAGGGAATCAATGAACAGCTCAGATCTAATTTATGAATTTATTCAGTATAGAAAAACTTTTCTTGGATTCTGATCTCAGTTTTTACAAAATATGGCAGTTCATGAACCCTGATCAAACCAAAATAACTTCAAGTGACTTTCTGCTGGTAGATTTCTATTTACTGAAATCATAAAATGACATTCCTTTAGCACACTATGAATAGGAATGTAGCAAATTATTAAAAGTTGTTGATTGTCATCACGGGAACAAAACAACCTCCTGGTGGGTATGAATGTATGCCATGAATTGATTGACAATTTTCAGATTGTGGTAAAAGGCCTTTTGGCATCTGGACTTAATAAAATTAGCTCTATTTTACAACTAGGACTCTTGAACCTCACAAATGAGGACTGCAGTAACCTAATCTACATGCAGATTTTTGAAAGCACGGCATGTGAACAATGGTGACTTTATTCCATTTGTTAAACAAAAAAACCCAAACCAAAGCAGTTTTAAGGCCTTTCTAAGGCTTTAATTTGTAGTCTCAGGTGAAAAACCATAGGTCCAGTTTAAGCTGAATCTAAAGTTGTCTAAACAGAATGAACGGGCAGTTTTTGGATTTTGAATGACTGAAAATTAAGTCATTCAAAAACAAATACTGTTGAGTAAATTATTGAAATCAAGTTATGACATTTTTTATTGAAGATAAAGCTTGTCATTTAAAAATAATTATTTTATTTTCTCATTTAAGCATAATTAGAGTTTTGTCCTTTATTTAATCACCAGACCTGGAAACGGAAAAAAAACGTATTCCATAGTTTTTATACTGCATATGTTAGAGCCATATTTGGTTTTTTTTTTGTGTGTTTATTTTCTTGTTTGCTGTAATACCTGGGTGGGTGGCTTCATTATGTTTAAATGGAATCACTGGTAGCTGAGCAGCAGCTGTGCTGATTACAGCGGAAACATACAGTTTTTGACCGTCGTCGTCGTTTATTGTTGATCACTGCGTTGCGGCAAAATGTAAAATCTTTTGGTTATAGGTTGACGTGTGCAACATTACAATTCGCATCTTGTTTGAGAGCGCCTGATCAATAAATGCTCTACAATCATAGAGCCTCAAGTGTTCATTCATTGGATCCAGGAGGAAGACGCGTCAACTAAGTGCCAGTCAGCAGCCTCTCAGTGGCTGGGGTTCGTTTTGTTTTTTGATTAAGAACAAGTCACTATTTAAATCAAAAACTTCGTTTCAATTTGGAGCCTTAGTCAGTTGGATTGGATGTGCGGAGAGGACACAGCACTGAGGCGGATACAAGGCTGGAGTTGAGCCGCTGAGCCGCATGGACGATCACAAAGGCGGTGTTCCTGGAGGAAATGATCAGCTGATTCATCTGACGGAGATAGCATTATTTATGGCACCCATCGCTAGCATCAAGGTATGAACAGTAGCGCTACCAACTTTATGGCCATATTAATGATAGTAAAATATATATATATATACTGCTCCAAAAAATAAAGGGAACACTCAAATAACATCCTAGATCTGAATGAATGAAATATTCTCATTGAATACTTTGTTCTGTACAAAGTTGAATGTGCGGACAACAAAATCACACAAAAATCATCAATGGTAATAAAATTTATTAACCAATGGAGGCCTGGTTTTGGAGTCACACACAAAATTAAGGCTGATCCAGCTTTGATGTAACGTCCTTAAAACAAGTCAAAATGAGGCTCAGTATTGTGTGTGACCTCCACGTGCCTGTATGACCTCCCTACAACGCCTGGACATGCTTCTGATGAGACGGCGGATGGTCTCCTGAGGGATCTCCTCCCAGACCTGGACTAAAGCATCCACCAACTCCTGGACAGTCCGTGGTGCAACGTGATGTTGGAGGATGGAGCGAGACATGATGTCCCAGATGTGCTAAATCGGATTCAGGTCTGGGGAACGGGCGGGCCAGTCCATAGCTTCAATGTCTTCATCTTGCAGGAACTGCTGACACACTCCAGCCACATGAGGTCTAACATTGTCCTCCATTAGGAGGAACCCAGGGCCAACCGGACCAGCAAATGGTCTCACAAGGGGTCTGAGGATCTCATCTCGGTACCTAATGGCAGTCAGGCTACCTCTAGCGAGCACATGGAAAAAATGCCACCCCACACCATTACTGACCCACTGCCAAACCTGTCATGCTGAAGGATGTTGCAGGCAGCAGATCGCTCTCCACGGTGTCTCCAGACTCTGTCACATGTGCTCAGTGTGAACCTGCTTTCATCTCTGAAAGGCACAGGGCGCCAGTGCAGAACACCAGGATTTGCCAATCCTGGTGTTCTCTGGCAAATGCCAAGCGTCCTGCACGGTGTTGGGCTGTGAGCACAACCCCCATTTGTGGACGTTGGGCCCTCATACCATCCTCATGGAGTCGGTTTCTAACCGTTTGTGCAGACACATGCACATTTGTGGCCTGCTGGAGGTTATTTTGCAGGATTTGGCAGTGCTCCTCCTGTTCCTCCTTGCACAAAGGCGGAGGTAGCGGTCCTGCTGCTGGGTTGTTGCCCTCCTACTTCCTCCTCCAGGTGTCCTGGTGTACTGGCCTGTCTCCTGGTAGCGCCTCCAGGCTCTGGACACTACGCTGACAGACACAGCAAACCTTCTTGCCACAGCTCGCATTGATGTGCCATCCTGGATGAGCTGCACTACCTGAGCCACTTGTGTGGGTTGTAGAGTCCGTCTCATGCTACCACGAGTGTGAAATCACCACCAACATTCAAAAGTGACCAAAACATCAGCCAGAAAGCATAGGTACTGAGAAGTGGTCTGTGGTCCCCACCTGCAGAACCACTCCTTTATTGAGTGTGTCTTGCTAATCGCTAAAGATTTCCCCCTGTTGTTTATTCCATTTGCACAACAGCATGTGAAATTGATTGTCAATCAGTGTTGCTTCCGTAGTGGACCGTTTGATTTCACAGAAGTTTGAATTTTGGAGTTATATTGTGTTGTTTAAGTGTTCCCTTTATTTTTTTGAGCAGTGTATATACCGGTGTGTAGGCCTACTTTGCGGGCGTAATTCTAATGCATTGGTTGCTATATAAAAACAGTTTCGATCGCATCCTAAGACTGAGCATTATTAAAGGGTGACTGTTGGATTTCATTGCGGAACGTATAAGGAGGACATTATGGACAGTAAATCTGAAGAAAAGGCCACTGTCGCTTATTCCAGTGAGGTTGGACATTCAGAAGAAACTCAAGTGGTCAAAGTTAAAAGAACAGTTAAATTGACACCAAAAGCTTTTGTTGAGAAAATAGATAACTTGCAAAATGTAAGAAAGGGTAAATTAAACAAGATTAAAGATCTAAGAAAAGTAATTCGAGAATCCCTCATGATGACTACAGAATCGAGGCACGTGACGTCGCCCGGTACGGCAGAGCCAGGGTCCCACCTTGGAGCCAGGCCTGGGGTCGGGACTCGTCGGAGAGCGACTGGTGGCCGGGTTGCTCCTCGCGGGACCCGGCCGGGCCAAGCCCGAACGAGAGACGCGAGACCATCCCCCAGTGGGCCCACCACCTGCAGGGGGAACCGTGAGGGACCGGTGCAAAGAGGATTGGGCGGCGGACGAAGGTGGAGACCTCGGCGGCCCGATCCCCGGATGCTTAGGCTGGCTCTAGGGACGTGGAATGTCACCTCGCTGGGGGGGAAGGAGCCTGAGCTTGTGCGGGAGGTCGAGAGATATCGACTAGAAATAGTCGGGCTCGCCTCCACACACAGCGTGGGCTCTGGAACCCATTTCCTTGAGAGGGGTTGGACTCTGTTCTACTCTGGAGTGGCCCACGGGGAGAGGCGGTGGGCTGGTGTGGGTTTGCTTGTTGCCCCCCACCTCAGCTGTCTCGTGTTGGGGTTTACCCCAGTGGATGAGAGGGTCGCATCTCTGCGCCTTCGGGTTGGGGAGAAGTCTCTGACTATCATTTCGGCCTACGGGCCGAGTGGTAGTGCGGAGTACCAGGCCTTCTTGGCGTCCCTGTCGGGGGTGCTGGAGAGTGCCCCTCCCGGGGACTCCATTATTCTGCTGGGGGACTTCAACGCCCACGTGGGAAACGACAGTGACACCTGGAGAGGCGTGATTGGGAGGAGTGGCCTCCCCGATCTGAATCCAAGCAGTGTTTTGTTATTGGACTTCTGTCCTAGTCACAGATTGTCCATAATGAACACCATGTTCAAACATAAGGGTGTCCATCAGTGCACTTGGCACCAGGATACCCTAGGCAGGAGGTCAATGATCGACTTTGTTGTCGTATCATCAGACCTTCGGCTGCATGTTTTGGACACTCGGGTGAAGAGAGGGGCTGAGCTGTCCACTGATCACCACCTGGTGGTGAGTTGGATCCGCTGGAGGAGGAGAAAGCCGGACAGACTTGGCAGGCCCAAATAGTGATTGGGGACATTATCAGCCGGTGGAAGGAGTACTTCGAGGATCTCCTCAATCCTGCCATCACGCATTCCCTGGTGGAAACAGAGGCTGGGGACTCAGGGTTGGACTCTTTCATCACCCAGGCTGAAGTCACCGAGGTGGTTAAAAAGCTCCGCGGTGGCAAGGCTTCGGGGTTGGATGAGATCCGCCCTGAGTACCTCAAGTCTTTGGATGTTGTAGGGCTGTCATGGTTGACACGCCTCTTCAACATTGCGTGGCGGACGGGGACAGTGCCTTTGGATTGGCAGACTGGGGTGGTGGTCCCCCTTCATAAGAAGGGTGACCGGAGGGTGTGCTCCAACTACAGGGGGATCACACTCCTCAGCCTCCCTGGTAAGGCCTACGCCAGGGTATTGGAGAGGAGAGTCTGGCCGATAGTCGAACCCCGGTTTCAGGAGGAGCAGTGTGGTTTTCGTCCCGGCCGTGGGACACTGGACCAGCTCTATACCCTCTACAGGGTCCTCGAGGGTTCATGGGAGTTTGCCCAACCGGTCCACATGTGTTTTGTGGACCTGGAGAAAGCATTCGACTGTGTCCCTCGTGATGCCCTGTGGGGGGTGCTCCGGGAGTATGGAATCAGTGGCTCTTTACTAGGGGCCATCCGGTCTCTGTACAAGCGGAGCAGGAGTTTGGTTCGCAATGTCGGCACTAAGTCGGACCTGTTCCCGGTGCATGTTGGACTCCGGCAGGGCTGCCCTTTGTCACTGGTCCTGTTCATAACTTTTATGGACAGGATTTCTAGGCGCAGCCAAGGGCCGGAGGGGGTCTGGTTTAGGGACCAGAGGATTTCGTCTCTTCTTTTTGCAGATCACGTGGTCCTGCTGGCCCCATCTAGCCAAGACCTACAGCATGCACTGGGGCGGTTCGCAGCCGAGTGTGAAGCAGCTGGGATGAAGATCAGCTCCTCCAAGTCCGAGGCCATGGTTCTCGACCGGAAAAGGGTGGCTTGTCCTCTTCAGGTTGGAGGGGAGTTCCTGCCTCAAGTGGAGGAGTTTAAGTATCTCGGGGTCTTGTTCACGAGTGAGGGAAGAATGGAGCGGGAGATCGACAGACGGATCGGTGCGGCTGCCACAGTAATGGGGGCGCTGTGCCGGTCCGTTGTGGTGAAGAAAGAGCTGAGCTGAAAAGCGAAGCTCTCGATTTACCGGTCGGTCTATGTTCCTACCCTCACCTATGGCCATGAACTTAGAGTCATGACCGAAAGAGGGTGAGGAGCTCGGCCATCCGGGAGGGACTCGGAGTAGAGACGCTGCTCCTCCACATCGAGAGGAACCAGTTGAGGTGGCTCGGGCATCTATACCGGATGCCTCCTGGACGCCTTCCTCGGGAGGTGTTCCAGGCACGTCCCACCGGGAGGAGGCCCAAGGGACGGCCCAGGACACGCTGGAGGGACTATGTCTCTTGGCTGGCCTGGGAACGCCTTGGGCTCCCCCCGGAGGAGCTGGAAGAGGTGTCTGGGGAGAGGGACGTATTGGCATCTCTGCTGAGTCTGCTGCCCCCGCGACCCGGTCCCGGATAAAACGGAAGACGACGAGTACGAGTACGAAAAGTAATTAAAGAACATATGCATGAAAAAAAGGGTTGATGAGGTAAAGGATTCATTGGAAAAATGTATTTATTTGTTTGAAGAAGCAAAAAGTGCTCATGATACTTTGATACCTCTTTTGCCTGTTGAAGGTGAAATACAGAATACATGGTTTGTTGCAAAAATGTTGAGTGAAAACGGTTTTACTGATTATGTTAAAAAATTGTTAAGAAACACTGAAAAAGAGGGTGGTATTTCTGATGATGTACGTCCTGATGACAGCATATCAAAAGTACATCCGGTGTTAAAAGCAGGCAAAGTGGTCAGTCAACAGCATCCGCCCGTATTAAAGCTAAGGGAGAAAGGACTGCACTTGCTCGAGCTGCAATGTTAAAGGAAAAACATGCTCTGGAGAAAGAAGCAGAGTTTAGAAGGAAAAAAGAGCAACTGGAGCTTGATGTTGAAATTGCTGCATCAACAGCTAAACTATGTGTATTACAAAATGCTGCAGAATGTTTAAGTGAAGTCCAAGAACCAGGAGATGGAAATAATTTATATCTGCAAAGGAAAAAAGAACAAGAAATGGTTTCCAAAGAACTCAACTCTGCACCCTTGGACCTTGGAACCTTAGACTCAGAATCAGAATCAGAATCAGAATCAGAAAAGCTTTATTGCCAAGTACGTTTTTGGACATACAAGGAATTTGTTTTGGCGTAGTCGGTGCAATACAGTACAAATTAAACAGTACAAACATATCTACAATATAATATAAATATATGTGCACAGTTTTAAGTGAGTGAGAGTAAATATAGAGCAGTATAAGATGCAAGAGCAATACAACAGTGCAGGTGATCATTGTGCAAGTAAAGCAGTGCAAGTAAGCAGGAGACTCAAAGTTCAATGCCACAAAGCCATCTCCCAGTACAACATAAAGATTCAAGTAAAGTGAATGCATGCACTGAGGAGCAATGGAAAATGCGCACTGTTGGATCAAGACAGGAGATACACAAGAAAACAAAATTTGTAAACACAAACTGATCATGTCTCAGTAAAAGACGAGCAGCCTGCCTCAACTGTCCAATCACATCTAGTACCTGTGCAAATGCAAGGAGATTTAAGCACCATAATGCATAAACAAAATGAAATGACATCAACCCTTTTACAACAACAACGCTTATTGTCTTTACCTACTCGTGACATTCCAGTATTTGATGGGGATCCTCTCCAGTACAGAAACTTCAGAGCCTTTGAACATGGAGTGGAATCCAAAACTAATAAAGCAGATGCTCTGTATTTTTTGGAACAATTCACAAAGTGTCAGCCCAGAGAATTGGTGAGGAGTTGCCAGCATATGACTCCTGATAGAGGTTATCAACTGGCTAAAGAGCTTTTACATGAACACTTTGTAAATGAATACAGGATTGCTGCAGCCTATTTAGAGAAGGCTCTGGATTGGCATACAGTGAAATCAGAGGATGTGAAGTCACCTAAAGCCTTTTCTCTGTTTTTATGTGGTTGCTTCAATGTCATGGAGGATCCTCATTACATGCAAGAGCTGGACATACCAACCAACATGAGAGCAATTATGACCAAGTTGCCATTTAAATACAGAGAAAAGTGGAGGACAACAACACACGAAATTTTGGAAAAATATAATCGCAGAGCTTGCTTTAAAGATCTTGTTTCATTTAATGAACATCAAGTCAAGATCATCTCTGATCCACTTTTTGGGGATATTCAGGACAGAACAAATGGTGGTCCCATATTAAAGAATGTCAAGTCCAAGTCTCAGTCCAAGTTCAGCAGAGTTACAGGTAACAGCTTTGCTACTGCTGTAATTATGAATATGAATATATTATTTAATATTAATACTTTATTTTATTAAATAATATTTCTGCCTGTTAAGGGTTGTCCTGTGAATACCAGCCCAATAAGGAGGTGGTAGAAGGACAAAATCGAAAGGGATGAGCCAAGTTCTGACATTACTGAACAGCAAAACTTTGCACACACAATTTCTTAAAATACAAGAATTTATTAACAAAAATAAGTCAACTCAAAGTCAAACATATTTCAATCAACAAACTCTTCACCAGGCTAAAACAATCCAACTAACTACCAAGCAGAATTAAAGAATAAGGAAGACTAATGGGTTAGTTACAATATAATCAAGTTGATCAAAGATGGTTGAAAACCATGACCAAAAGAGTGATGCAACATTACCATGCAATGTTTATGTTTGAGAACCAAGGATTATCTTGAAGAATGTGGAAGTGAAGTTAAGTTAGCCTTGGAACTAACTTAGGCAATAATTGGCATACCTTTAAACAACGATTCACAATGCAAGATCAGATAAAATATTATTTTAATAAAATAAGATTTTAAGAATGATTTGCTGAATAAAACCAACCTTCTGGATGACCAATTCTCAATGGTGTTTAATTAGCTGCATTTATTTATGAAAATAATATTTAAAGAAATATTATTTTGAATAAGAACCAAATATTTCTGGAGAAATGGGCTTAATGGTGTTTACTCAGTTTTCAAGTTTGGTAAAATAATAGTTAGGGAAATATTTTACTGGATTGAAAACCAACAACCTTTTTGGGTTAATGATCTTTAGCAGACAAGCACGTGTTCTTAGCTGTTAGCAGTTGAAGCTAACAAAAGAAGCTTATAGCTCATCATCAGAATCAAACACATACCTGTAAAATACCATTAATAAAAGGGGTTAAAATGCATAAGCGCGGACAGCAAGTTATGGCCGATCTTCTGTGTTTAAAATCACCCTTTAAACACAGAACACTTTAAAAAAAAAAACACAAACACAGAACACACAAACTGAGCACATGTGCTGAGCAGATAATCTGCTAGCACTGAGATAGCTGAGTTTCAACGCAAACACCAAACTTCATAAAACAATAAAATGCTTAGATTATTTCATTCTAAACTACTTCTCTCTCTCTGCCCAAACCTAACCTCTCAGGTGAACCGTGCAGAGGAAACAGTATAACCATGACTTCAATGAAAGGAGCACAGAGGAGGAAGGGATGTCAAGAGAAGACATCAAATTTTTAAAGATTATGGACGAGTCTATCGTGAATTGCTTAGATAGTCAAATTAGAACAAAACCAGAGGATGAAACAGACTCAGCACACAGGATAAGACGGTAAATGAGGTTTATTTCTACTGTAGACTTTGTTTAAGGAATCTTGAGTTGGAGTTTTCCAGAAGCCAGAGGAGGAGGAGGTAAACCCAGGAATCCAAGGAGAGAGAGAGAGAGAGAGAGAGTACTGGTGATGAGAATATTTACAGTGCAGTCCTTAGGAGGGAGTATTACCAGATGTTGGCAGGCAGGTAGGCAGATAGGCAGGTCGACAGGCAGGCAGACAGGCAGGCAGGCAGGCAGGCAGGCAGGCAGGCAGGCAGATGGATAGGCAGACAGACAGGAGTCCACATAACTGAGGTTATGTTCCAGCAAAGGTGTGTATCAGCAGCTACCTTAAGAAGCCCATGAGCTCATTAGGAGAATGCGTTGCAGCTGCAGACAATGAGCTGCCAGAACCAACTAGAAGGGGAGGAGCAGAGATTCTACAGTACCCTCCCCTCAATGATTGCCTCCAGGCAATCCAGAACGCTTTTCAGGATGGCGTTTGTAAAAGGACGTGATGAGAGCAGGGTCCAGGATGTGAGAACGGGGAACCCAGGTTCTCTCTTCAGGTCCATATCCTGCCCAATCCACAAGATATTGAAAACCACGCCCCCTACGCCGAACATCCAGGATACTATTGACCGTATATGCAGGGTGGTCATCAATGAGTCGAGCAGGAGGAGGGGGCTTGGTGGGAGGACTCAGGGGGCTTTCCGAGACTGGCTTGATCTGGGAAACATGGAAAGTAGGGTGAATGTGCATGGAAGATGGTAGTTTGAGTCTCACCGCAGATGGGTTGATGATCCTCTCAATGAGAAAAAGGCCAATGAAATGGGGGGCCAACTTTCTAGAAGAATCTTTTAATTTAATATTCCTGGTGGAAAGCCAGACTCTCTGATTGATGCAGTAGACAGGTGCAGCAGAACGGTGACGGTTAGCGAACCTCTTATTTTGTTCCAGGGTGCGTAGGAGGGTCCTCCTGGTCTGTTGCCAGATCCTACGACACCTGGAAACATAATGCTGAACAGAGGGGACCAGGATGTCAGATTCAACACTGGGAAACAGCGGGGGTAGATAGCCCAGTGAAGCCTCAAAGGGGGACAAACCAGTAGCAGAGGAAGTATGTGTGTTGTGAGCATATTCGATCCATGTGAGATGTTTGCACCAAGAAGAGGGGTTGTCATTTATTACGCACCTCAAGGCGACTTCAAGTTCCTGGTTGCATCTTTCTGTCTGTTAGATTGGGGGTGGTATCCAGACGAAAGACTTACGGAGGCACCAAGAGCTTTGTAAAACTCCTTCCAAACTTGCGAGATGAACTGCGGGCCTCGGTCAGAAACAATGTCCAAAGGTATGCCATGGATGCGGAAAACGTGGAGAACCAGGAGTTGGGCAGTCTCCAATGCAGACGGAAGCTTGGGTAAAGGAACAAAATGGGCTGTTTTAGAGAATCTGTCAACAACAGTAAGGATGACTGTGTTACCGTCAGAAGGCGGGAGACAGGCAGACAGGCAGGCAGACGGATAGGCAGACAGACAGGAGTCCACACAACTGAGGTTATGTTCCAGCAAAGGTCTTCTTCTTCTTCTGGTTGGTTTTATTGGCAGTTGGCAACAAACTTTTAGTAGCATTACCGCCACTTACTGGTATAGAGTGTGGTTCGTGTCGGTCTATCTATTTATATATATATATTTAATTCTACAAATTAAATAAATAAATATATCTTACCTATATGTATATATACAAATAGACATACTTACACATTGTATTCTACCCATCTATATCCTCCATACTTTCACAATTTTATCTACTATAATCAAATTCTATGAAATAATTTTGTTTTCTTTAAAAAACGAATCACTATTTGTATATGTTTACTCCCTAAATTCTTCCTCAAAATATCTAATAAATTAACCTTTTCCTTAATACCTTCAAACTCTCTTCTCATATATCTTCTTTCTCTTTCATATTTATGACATTCTAATATAACATGTTCTATTGTTTCATATTTTCCACAGTAATCACATTTACCAGTATCATGCTTTTGAATTTTAAAAAGTGTATAATTAAGTCCTGTATGCCCAAATCTTAACCTTGTTATCACTCTTTCCTCCTTTCCATTTCGTCTTCCATTTCTTCTTTCTCCTACTATCTTCTGAATTTTATAAAACCATCTTCCTGTTTTTCCTTCATCCCACCTTTTTTGCCATTTTTCCATCAGCTTTTCTTTAACAATACTCTTTCCCTCAGATTTACTTGTTTTAACTATAAAACTAATAGGATTTTGAATTATCCTCTTTGCTATTTTATCTGCCCTCTCGTTTCCTTCTACTCCAATATGTGCTGGAACCCACACAAATATAACTATCAAGCCCATTTTTTGTATTCTGTATAATGTATTAAATATTTCTAATAAAATGTCCATCCTACTATCTGATTGATTATATTTTAAACTTAATAATGCAGAGCTTGAATCTGAGCAAATGACTGTTTTTAATGGTTTTATGTCTTCTACCCATTGTAAAGCTAATAATATAGCCAACATTTCTCCTGTGTATACCGATAAGCCGTCTGTAATTCGTTTTCCTATTTTTAGATTGAATTCTGGTACTACAAAAGCTATTCCTACTTTTCCATTTATTTTTGATGCATCTGTATATATTTGAATATATCTATAATAATTATTTAAATGTATCTGTACTGAATAACTATCTATTATGGAAGATTTATCTTGCTTCTTTTCCATTATTGACATATCTACTGTTGCTTCTGGTAGAATCCATGGTGGTATAATTGATATTGGTGATGTTTGACTAATTTCTAAATCAATCATTTTAAATTCTTTTACTTTATTTTCAATTGTCCATCCAAAACTCTTCATTTCTTTCTTTTCTTTTTCCCAACATGGATTTAAAATTTCCCAAATTGGATGATCCAAGTTATTACCTTGTAAATTTAACCAATAATTTATTTCTAGTTTTATTCTTCTTAACTCTAACGGCATTTCTCCCATTTCTATTTCTATTGCTGCTGTTGGTGTAGTTTTAAATGTTCCAGTACATAATCTTAATGCCTGATGTTGGATAATATCTAATTTAACCAGATGTGTTTTAGCTGCTGAACCGTAAACTATACAACCAAAGTCTATGTTAGATCTTATCATTCCTGTGTAAATCTGTTTTAGTGATTTCCTATCTGCTCCCCAGCCACTGCCAGCCAAGCATCTCATAATATTTAAAATTTTCTTACATTTATCAACAACTTTTTGAATATGTATATTCCATTTTAGTTTTTCATCAAACCATAATCCTAAAAATTTTATATACTTTACTTGCTCTAATTCTTGGTTATATAATTTTAACTTTATTTCCTTGTTTATTTTTTTCTGATTAAATATCATTACTTTGGTTTTTTCAACTGAAAACTTAAATTCCCATTGTAACGCCCATTTCTCTATTTCAATAATAACCTCTTGTAATTTCTTTACAATGAAATCTACATTTTTTCCTCTTTTCCAAACAGCTCCATCGTCTGCAAAAAGTGAACATCCCATTACTTTTCCAATATCTTTAAATACATCATTTATCATAATTGAAAACAATAACGGACTTATAATACTCCCCTGTGGAGTTCCATTTTCTACTATATATTTTCCTGAGATCACTTCCCCAATTCTAACTTGTATTTTCCTATTTGTTAAAAAGTCTTTGATCCATTTAAATATTTTCCCTTTAATGCCCAGTATTTGTAATTTAATTAATAATCCTTCCACCCACATCATATTATATGCTTTTTCTATATCAAAAAATACTGCCACTACACTTTCTTTATTTACCTGTGCTCTTCTAATTTCATGCTCTAAGCATAGCATTGGATCATTAGTACTCCTCCCTTTTCTAAAACCACTTTGATACTTTGACATATATCCTTTATTATTTAAATAATATACTAGTCTACTATTAATCATTTTTTCCATTATTTTACATAGATTTGATGTTAAGGCTATTGGTCTATAATTTCCTGGATTTGATTTATCTTTTCCTGGTTTAGCTATTGGTACTATAATTGATTCCTTCCAGCTCAGTGGTAATTTTCCCTCCTCCCATATTTTATTATATAATTGTAATATTATATCTTTCGATTTTCCACCAAGTTGCCTTATCATTCTGTACCAAATTTGATCTTTACCTGGTGCTGTATTTTTTGTCTTCCTAAGTGCATAATTTAATTCAGCTTTTGTAAATTCAACATTTAACAGATTATTTGTTTCTTCAACACTCTGTAATACATCTTTATATATAAGTTTTGTATTTTCTCTTCCTTTTCTTCCCTCTTCACTAATATTATTTGAACTGTTAATTTTACTAAACATTCTTGCCAATATTTCAACTTTATCTTCATCTTTTACTATATTTATATTATTTATTTTTAATATAGGATATTCAAACTCTCTCTTTATGCCATTCATTCTTTTAATTATTTTCCAAATTCTTTCTATTTTTGTTTCTTTCCTTATTGTGCTACAGAAATTTCTCCAATATTCTCTTTTTACCTTCTTAATAGTTCTCCTTACTATTGCTTGCTTTCTTTTATAATCAATTAAATTCTTATAAATTGGATTTCCTTTTAGTACCTTAAATGCTTTATTTCTTAACTTTATTGCTTCTTTACATTCATTTGTCCACCATGGTACCATTTTCTTATTACTTTTACACCCTGCTTTCTTTATAGAATTATCTGCTGCTTCCATGATTACCTTACAAATTTGTAAATTTACATCATTTATATCCATTCTCATATCTACTTTCTCTAAGTTTATTTGACTCAAGTATCTAAATTTAGTCCAGTCTGCCTTATTAAAATGTAGTTTTTTATTGACATTTATATTCTTATTATTTAATTGTAATGGGATAATGATCACTACCTATTGTTGATTTTTTATCAATGCCCCACTCACAACTACCAGCTAAACCATTTGAAACCATTGTTAAATCAATAACTGATTCCATCCCTGTTCTTACATTGATTCTTGTTCCCCTCCCATCATTCATACTAGATTTTTTATTTCCATTAATTCTTCTATAACCTGTCCATTTTTATCATTACAATTACCCCACAATGTACTATTTGCATTAAAATCTCCACACCAAATTACTTTCCCTTCCAAATATTCATTTAACTCCTCCATTATTTCAATTGACAATGTTTTACATGGATTATAAAAATGTATTATTTTAAATTTACCTTCTTGTTCCCATATCTCAATTACTATATATTCAAGTTCTTTCCCTTTCCCTAATACTTGATATTGTATCCCTTGCTTAATAAATATTCCACATCCTCCTCCACTTCTCTCCTGTCGATCTCTTCTTACACCATCATATCCTTTTATCACAAAATCCAATGTTGTTTTTAACCATGTTTCCTGAACACAAATAATTTCTGGTTGTTCTTCAAGACTATCAATATATAATAATCAATAACCTTTAAATTCTTGTCCGTTAGCAATTAAACTTCTTGCATTCCATTGCAATATTAACATGTACTTTCACCAGATGTTCCTTGTCTCCCATCTACCTCCAACTTTTTATTTATGTTCTCCCATGATACCTCCTTAAACCCCAAAAACTTTTCAGCTCCTCTCACTATTATTTTAATCTTCTCAGTTTTATGCTTGGCTTGGTCAGTACAGTTGATAACATATGCTACGAATAATATTAGTTTTTCTACTGATATTGTAACATTTTCTTCTGACTGTACTTTGCTGTGGAATTTGATTCGCTATTTGTTCAATCTTTCTTGTTTTCTGTTCCTTCACATTTTTAACTGCTTCTGCATAGCTTATGTTTTTAGTCATTTTAATCTTTATGATTTCTTTTGCCTTCTTCCTTACTTCACATCCTCCATACGTAACTCTATGTTGCCCTCCACAGTTACAACATTTTTCTTGTACTTCTTTACATTCTTCAAACTTGTGATCTTCACCACATTTAGGACATCTCTGCTTCCCTTTACAAACTGCTGCTATGTGTCCATACCTTTGACATTTGAAACAACGAAGTGGCGGAGGGATATAAGGTCTAACCTGAAAGCTAAGATAACCTATTTTGATGTTTTGTGGCAACTCTTTTTCGTCAAATTCAATGACGATTGACATACTTCCTACTTTTTCTCCATTTATTGTTTTTGACAATCTTTTCAAGTTATTCACTTTTGCACCAATAATACTTCTCTTAATTTTTATCAAGATCTTCATCTAGAGGGATCCCATAAATCACTCCTCTAATTTTTTTATTTTCTCCCATGATATTTTTCTCCAACACCGTTTTCTTGCAGATATTATCCACCTTTAAAGCCTTGTTCTTTTGTTCTTCATTTTTACAAACTACCAATAAGTTTCCATCTCTCAAAATCTTTACCATTTCAACATCTCCAATTTTCTTTTTTATCTCTCTTGACACCACAATGGGGCTGATGTTATCCTGTTCTTCCTCGTTCTTAAGTTTCAATATTATTTTAAATTCCTCCCACATAACTTTCCTCCTAACTATCCTTTCTTCTTCTGAACTGCTTCCTTCCAATTCTCGCTTGCTACCTTGGATATCACCAATTCCCTTTCCTTCATCTATTTTATTTCTTCCACGTCCTTTCCCTCTTCCTCTCCCAGCTGGCGTCCACCCTTCGAAATCCATGTCTTCCTCATTTCCTGTCTCCATTTCCAACCGAACCATTCACATACCAGTTTATGCCCAAATCCACCTTTTCCGAATCCGATATATTTCTATTTTTGTTTTTCCCGCGCCGCACCAAAACTGTTCTTCTTCGACGTAGTCTCACCACCGACCTCTGGCCAGCGTCTCGTCAAAGTAGGCTCTCCTGTTCAGCAAAGGTCTGTATCAGCAGCTACCTTAAGAAGCCCATGAGCTCATTAGGAGAATGCGTAGCAGCTGCAGACAATGAGCTGCCAGAACCAACCAGAAGGGGAGGAGCAGAGATCCTACAGGGTCAGTATTTTTTCAGAATGGTCATTATAATCTAAAAATGCCCTTCAGAAAGGAACAGTTCAGTCTTCCTAATAACATTTCCATGATCAAGCAAAGGCTGTTGGGATTAAAGAGGACGTTCAAAAAGGATGAACTGTTTCATACAGAATATACCAGCTTCTTCAGTGATGCAAAAGGTAAAGGATATGCAGAGAAAGTGCCTCAACATCAACTGAATGGAGAAAAAGGAAAGATTTGGTATATTCCCTATCATGATGTGCGTCATCACAGAAACGGTTCTTTGAGGGTTGTGTTTGACTGCTCAGCTGAATTTAAAGGAGCCTCATTCAACAGCCAGCTTCTTCGAGGCCCAAACCTCACAAGTTCACTATTGGGAGTCCTTGTCAGATTCAGACAGGAGACAGTAGGCTTCATGGGAAATATTAAGGCCATGTTTTATCAGGTGAAAGTGGCTGAAGAGGATAGAGACCATCTCCGATTTTTGTGGTGGCCTGATGGTAAAGTGGACCAAGAGCCAGTGTAGCATAGAATGACAGCACATTTGTTTGGTGCTGTCTCATCCCCCAGTTATGCCAGTTATGATCTTCAGAAGACAGCAGAAGACAACCATGCTCACTTTTTACCAGATGTGGTGAACACAATTGGACAAAATCTTTACGTTGATGACTGTTTGAAGAGCTTGCCAGCAGTTCTAATGATTAAAGCTCTCAGTGACCTTTGCTTAAAGGGAGGCTTTACTTTGACAAAATGGATCTGTAACAGCCGGACAGTGCTGCAAACTGTTGAAGAGGAAGAGAGCTAAAGACTGGAAATAACTGGATGTGGACCGAGCTTCCAGTGGACAGAGCCTTTGGATTACAATGGTGTGTGGAGTCAGACACATTTAAATTCAAAATAACAATAAAAGAGCAAGCACACACCAGAAGAGGCTTGTGGTCTGTAATCTCTTCAGTCTATGATTCTTTGGGGTTTCTTTCACCAGTGACACTGCCAGCAAAGGTTATGCTGCAAGAACTCTGTGGAAGACATTGTGGATGGGACGACAGCATACCTGCAGACATTAGCCACCGCTGGACAGGTTGGCTGGAGGATCTCAAGGATTTGGCTTCTTTTAAAGTTGCAAGATGCATTAAGCCCAGACATTTTGGACAGCTTATTAAGGCTCAGATGCACAATTTTTCTGATGCCAGTGAAACTGGATTTGGCACTGTTACCTACCTCAGAATTGCAAATGATGAAGGCATAGTCCATGTTTCCTTCTTGTTGGGAAAGGCAAGAGTTACTCCGCTGAAATGGATAACTATTGCTCGGTTGGAACTTACTGCTGCTGTTCTTGCGGTTTGAGTAGATCAGATGCTGAGAACAGAATTGGAGCTGCAATTGGATCAATCAGCTTTTTGGACAGACAGCACTTCAGTCCTCAAATACATAAAAAAAAATGAGAACAAGCATTTCCGCACATTTGTGGCAAATCGGGTGTCAACCATCAGAGATGCAACTCATGTATCGCAGTGGAAGTACATTAATACTAAAGAAAATCTTGCTGCATTTGCCTCCAGAGGAATGAAGGTGAGAGATCTGTTTAAAAGGAGGAAGTTGGATTGAAGGGCCAAAGTTTCTGCTTGAACCAGAATGCGATTGGCCTTACACATGTAGGAGTGGATTATTTTAGTCCTTTGGAGGTGAAAAGAGGACGAAGCTTCTGCAAGCGTTATTGTGTCATTTTTACCTGTGTTGCAAGCAGAGCTGTTCACTTGGAAGTTGCTTCATCTTTGGACACTAATGCATGCATTAATGCTTTGAGAAGGTTCATCAGTCAAAGAGGACAAGTGTCTTCAATTCGCTTAGATAATGGCAAACATTTTGTGGGAGCAGAGAAAGAACTGAGGGAATCTTTAAACCATAACCGGATACAGAAAGCATTATTGCAAGATGGCATCAAATGGAACTTTAATCCACCTGCAGCATCACACTTTGGTGGAGTCTGGGAACGTGTTATCCAAATGGTGAGAAAGATTCTAACCTCTGTGTTACATCTTCAAACATTGGGTGATGACGGACTGCAGACAGTTTTGTGCGAGGTTGAGGCTATATTGAATAGTCGACCCCTCACTAAGCTCTCAGATGATCCCACTAATCTGGAACCACTCACTCCTAACCACATTCTCCCGATGAAAGGGAAGCCAGTTTTATCATCTGGATTATTTAACAAGGATGATGTGTATGTGAAGAGGAGATGGCGACAAATCCAATATCTTGCAGATTTGTTTTGGAAAAGATGGGTACAAGAGTACCTCCCATTACTGCAAGAGCGGCAAAAATGGAACCAAAAGAAGATAAATTTTGTTCCTGGAGACATAGTTATTGTAATGGATCCGGTGGCTCCACGAGGGTCATGGCTTCTAGGCAGAGTCTTGGAAACCTTTGCAGACAAGGAAGGTCTGGTACGCTCTGTGAGTCTTCAGACAAAAATCCTAGAAAGACCTGTCTATAAGCTATGCCTGCTTACAGAAGCTGAAAATAATTAGTCATTTGTGGTGGCCTACGCAAATTTTGGGTATTACTGGGTATAATTTGTTTAAATTTTTTTGTTATGGCTCTGTAATGTTATTAAAAGATAATTGTAATGTCAATTGCCATTTACAATTAAGGGGCCAGTGTGCTAGAGCCATATTTGGTTTTTTTTGTGTGTTTATTTTCTTGTTTGCTGTAATATCTGAAAATCACAGTGGGTGGCTTCATTATGTTTAAATGGAATCACTGGTAGCCGAGCAGCAGCTGTGCTGATTACAGCGGAAACATACAGTTCTTGACCGTCGTCGTCATTTATTGTTGATCACTGCGTTGCAGCAAAATGTAAAATCTTTTGGTTGTGCAACATTACAATTCGCATCTTGTTTGAGAGCGCCTGATCAATAAATGCTCTACAATCATAGAGCCTCAAGTGTTCATTCATTGGATCCAGGAGGAAGACACGTCAACTAAGTGCCAGTCAGCAGCCTCTCAGTGGCTGGGGTTCGTTTTGTTTTTTGATTACGAACAAGTCACTACAGCATAAAAACTTGATATGTATATATTTGAGCCTGGCTTCAACATGCAAACCAATTCTTGCTTTTGAAATTCATCAACATTGCTTGTTGTGTGATCATTTCACCTGAAAAAAGTCCAAAGTTATTATTCATTCATTAGTCTTTTATGTCCATGTTGGGTGCATGTAAACATATAAACAGAACTGTATTAATCATTGACTTCAATCTATTTTAAATCAAACTATTCCTATATTTTTGGCTACCAAAATAAAGTGGCACCAAACACCAAATCTTTCAGCAGTATAAGACATCTAGGTGTAAACACCAGGAAAAACAAGCTGTGATCATGTTTTTCTATTTTCTCATACTCCTCTTCTATGTCAGACCCAAATGGTTTCATTGTACAAGAGAAATAAGGAATTCGATTTTTTGTTTAGCTACTGGACAGTGTGATTGTTACGGCGGCCAGGAGGTGCAAACTAACATTACAATATCTGAAATACTTTTACTAAGCCTGAGACAAATATACATTTCAGAAAACAAATTTACATTTGAGAAAACACTTTAACAACACACAAAACACTTTTACAAATGACAAAATCTTATGGAAGGGGAATATACCAATTCTGACGCTGACCAGGAAGTGGTAACGGGAGCAAGATGGACAGCAATTGAGTGCCGTTTGCCCTGTTTTTGGAACGACTCCGACTAGTGTGGCAGTTGCACATAGTCATCCTTAAAACATATTTCAAGTGCTAAGAGATCACAAATGATCGGACAATAAAACATATCATGAATATATTCGACAACGTGGTAAAAGATAGATGGAAATGTCTAAAATTGACGGGCTTTAATTTTGAAATTCCACATCAGATGTGGGTGAAATTTGATGAGTGACATCTGGATGTGTTCCGTCAACGTGAAGTAAGACTGGTCACTGGAAACAATTTTGTTTTAATAAGCGTGGGAGCTTAGGGAATATAAATGAGCATTCACAAATAACCACACAAATTACCACATAAAACATTGACAAAAACTAAAATGTCATATCTACATATTCGCGTGCGGACTTTTAAATATCTAATATAAATAACAGCAACAATGACATCAACCACCACGAGTCAGTTCATTTCAAAAATATTAATTTTACTAAGATCTCAGCAAGCGCCATTTTTCATGATTCATGTTTTTGCGTACAAAAAAACAGAGGGCTGATTTGATCATCATTTTTGAAGTGGAGTGAGCTGGCTTGACGGCAGTATAACGGAGGCAGCCGCTGTGGCAGCATCCTGGAGGCTTTTACAGCTGGTGTTTTCCGAAATGTAAATGTATTTCCTGAAATGTAAATGTGTTTTCTGAAATGTAAATTTGTTTTCTGAAATGTAAATTTGTTTTCTCAAAAGTAAATTTGGGTCAGACTTTGTAGAAGTGTTTCAGATTTTGTAATGTTGGTTTGCACTTCAGTTTATTTCAAAGAACAGTAGAGGGCTTTGTGAAAAAGTGTGCCAATGAGCAGCTTTCCCTCGTAGGGCACTGCAACAGTGGAGCCCATCAGCTCATGGCCGTCGTCTCCGTATTCCAGGGTCACCACTGGCTGATCTGAGATGATGCTCTTGATCTTGATGATCTGCAGGAAAGGGTATTACCAGTTATTTTACAACAATGGGTATAAGTTTGAATTAAAAAAAGAATAGCAATAGTAAATAAAAAAGATAGACCTCAGAGCCAGGTGGCTCTTCAGGATCAAACTTGGACAATTTAGTGGCATCTGGATGACAGCCCAGCCAAACGTCACCTGTCACATGGTCCACCTCGATGTTCTGACAAAGTCTTCCAACTGCAACAGACTGTCCAAAAACCATACACCGTGCACCATCAGCATCAGTATGTCCTGTTCGCCATAAACACTAAGATCAGAACATGTGAAACTATTGTTTTCAGTCTGAAAATCAAAGAATAGGAAACATAAAAAAATTGTCTGGTACAAGCTCTTTGGAGGACACATAAAGCTACAAGACAAGGAGCACTTCATACTGCTGACAATGCATTGAAAGGCAAAACTATCCGTGTCTCCAAGGTTAGGAAACAAGAAAACATGTACCTTAACGTACACCAACTGTTCTCCGTCTAATCGCTCAAAGACATCTACCTCGTGGTCCAGAACATCAGATACATAAATATACCTGTAGGAAAAAAACACATTTCTGTCTGACCCTTACAGGACTTTTAGAAGCTTAAACTGCCATGAAATTGTTTACAGATGCATCTTAATAAATGTAAATATAATTGAAAAGTTAGTTTATTTTAGTGACTCAATTCATAAGCTTATACAATATATTACATATAATTATTACACACAGGGTGACATTCCCTGTATTTCTGACTTTTGATGAATACAGCTTACATCCAATGAAAGAGGTTGAAAACTACATTAGACCAATAACAAAATTAAAGGTAGATTTGTGTAATAAAATATTTTGTTATGCTTATTTTATGACCAACAATTTTGAAAGTTGTCCAGCAGACACCCTCAACAAGAAGGGTTAACCACAAATGTATTAATGAAGAAACTGGCTTTTCCCTGCTGGCTCTTCAAACATATCAATGGAAAGTTGAGTGGAAGAAAATTCTTTAGGATGAAATACCTGTACAAGCAGGCGGAACTCTTGAGAAACTGTCAAGCATAGCAAACATAAAAATGTAAAGGACTCAAAGGGTGTGGACAGCAGCTAGAATGTTTCAAGAACCATCACAAACAGACGTATCAAGGACATGGTGTACAACTTTTGCATTACTTAAGCCGCTCCTGAACCACAGATATCAGAAGCATCTTAAGTTGACTAAGAGGGAAAAAAAACTGAGTATTAAAAAAAATATCTGAGTATTATTCAGATATTCAATGTCTTCTTTTTAAATTAAAGTTGTTGTTTTTTTTTTTATCCAGAATGAAGTTTTCAGTCAGTGATTAGGGGAGTTATGTCATTTTCTGGTGTTAGTCCACAGTGTTTTCTGAAGTCCAAAGATAGAACAGCCATCAACTGGGATATTTTAGGTCATTTCATGCTTCCCTTTGCTGAAAAGCTTAATGAAAAGATGCTGGTTTGGTTTGCCAGGTACCAATACTAGGTGCTTGTACATTGTGCATAATTGGCCAGCAAACTAACCTGACCTAA
The DNA here is from genome assembly GCF_021462225.1 of Girardinichthys multiradiatus. Classification (NCBI taxonomy): domain Eukaryota; kingdom Metazoa; phylum Chordata; class Actinopteri; order Cyprinodontiformes; family Goodeidae; genus Girardinichthys; species Girardinichthys multiradiatus. Next base: position 5,069,686 of record NC_061796.1, read on the forward strand.
ACCCCATGGAGTATCTATGTGCTATTGTGAAGAAGAAGAAGAAGAAAAAGAAGAAGAAGGAGAAGAATTTTTGGGGGATTTTTAACAAAAATGTATTTACATTAATCTCAGCTATACAAACCAATTAAATTAAGTCAATCGTCACATCAGTACAGGATTTGGATGAAAATTAAATCAGCAGCTGGTCGTATTGTATCTCTCCTTGGTCTGACACTGTACATAAAATGCCATTATGGCCCCACAACTACATAAAATCCCCCATGTTCGCTGTTGCCCTCCGGAAGCAAAAGTCCAGCCTGATCCTGGCCTTGAAGTTACATTTCCACAGAGCAACAACATCCAGGCGAGGTCCCTCCTGCATTCTGTCTTAGCAAGAAAGATATATGTCTATCTTTGCCTTACTGATCAAAAAAATTTAAATTTCAGAAAAAGGAGGAGACGAAGAAGAAGAGAGACACCAGTCAATAATCCAGATGGCCTGAAGGCCTCTATTAAAGCAACCTGAACTTCCTTAACACCTCAGCAGAGGCACAGGCTGATCACTGTAATGCCACGCTGCATTGATTTAGTATTTCATGCAAAAGGAGCCCTGACCAGGTACTGAGTGTACAGGTCCTTCTCAAAATATTAGCATATTGTGATAAAGTTCATTATTTTCCATAATGTCATGATGAAAATTTAACATTCATATATTTTAGATTCATTGCACACTAACTGAAATATTTCAGGTCTTTTATTGTCTTAATACGGATGATTTTGGCATACAGCTCATGAAAACCCAAAATTCCTATCTCACAAAATTAGCATATTTCATCCGACCAATAAAAGAAAAGTGTTTTTAATACAAAAAACGTCAACCTTCAAATAATCATGTACAGTTATGCACTCAATACTTGGTCGGGAATCCTTTTGCAGAAATGACTGCTTCAATGCGGCGTGGCATGGAGGCAATCAGCCTGTGGCACTGCTGAGGTCTTATGGAGGCCCAGGATGCTTCGATAGCGGCCTTTAGCTCATCCAGAGTGTTGGGTCTTGAGTCTCTCAACGTTCTCTTCACAATATCCCACAGATTCTCTATGGGGTTCAGGTCAGGAGAGTTGGCAGGCCAATTGAGCACAGTGATACCATGGTCAGTAAACCATTTACCAGTGGTTTTGGCACTGTGAGCAGGTGCCAGGTCGTGCTGAAAAATGAAATCTTCATCTCCATAAAGCTTTTCAGCAGATGGAAGCATGAAGTGCTCCAAAATCTCCTGATAGCAGGCTGCATTGACCCTGCCCTTGATAAAACACAGTGGACCAACACCAGCAGCTGACACGGCACCCCAGACCATCACTGACTGTGGGTACTTGACACTGGACTTCTGGCATTTTGGCATTTCCTTCTCCCCAGTCTTCCTCCAGACTCTGGCACCTTGATTTCCGAATGACATGCAGAATTTGCTTTCATCCAAAAAAAGTACTTTGAACCACTGAGCAACAGTCCAGTGCTGCTTCTCTGTAGCCCAGGTCAGGCGCTTCTGCCGCTGTTTCTGGTTCAATAGTGGCCTTCTGGACAGCAGTCAGGTCGGCAGTCTTACCCATGATTGGGGTTTTGAGTGATGAACCAGGCTGGGAGTTTTAAAGGCCTCAGGAATCTTTTGCAGGTGTTTAGAGTTAACTCGTTGATTCAGATGATTAGGTTCATAGCTCGTTTAGAGACCCTTTTAATGATATGCTAATTTTGTGAGATAGGAATTTTGGGTTTTCATGAGCTGTATGCCAAAATCATCCATATTAAGACAATAAAAGACCTGAAATATTTCAGTTAGTGTGCAACGAATCTAAAATATATGAATGTTAAATTTTCATCATGATATTATGGAAAATAATGGACTTTATCACAATATGCTAATATTTTGAGAAGGACCTGTATTCTTTAGATTACATAGACAAACCTTTCAGTAGGATGGTATTTCTGTAATAAAATAACTTTTGTGTAATATCTGAATTTTCTGAGAAACTGAAGTTTGGATTTTTACTTACCGTAAGCCATAATCATCAATTTAACCAAAATTAATGAATAAAATATATCTGTATCTTACAATATATGCATGTCATGAATGTATATCATATAGGAGTTTTACTTTCTTTAAAATAAATGAACCTTTCAATTATGACAATTATGAAATACAGGGTTTGGACAATGAAACTGAAACGCTTGTCATTTTAGTGTGGGAGGTTTCATGGCTAAATTGGACCAGCCTGGTAGCCAGTCTTCATTGATTGCACATTGCACCAGTAAGAGCAGAGTGTGAAGGTTCAATTAGCAGGGTAAGAGCACAGTTTTGCTCAAAATATTGAAATGCACACAACATTATGGGTGACATACCAGAGTTCAAAAGAGGACAAATTGTTGGTGCACGTCTTGCTGGTGCATCTGTGACCAAGACAGCAAGTCTTTGTGATGTATCAAGAGCCACGGTATCCAGGGTAATGTCAGCATACCACCAAGAAGGATGAACCACATCCAACAGGATTAACTGTGGACGCAAGAGGAAGCTGTCTGAAAGGGATGTTCGGGTGCTAACCCGGATTGTATCCAAAAAACATAAAACCACGGCTGCCCAAATCCCGGCAGAATTAAATGTGCACCTCAACTCTTCTGTTTCCACCAGAACTGTCCGTCGGGAGCTCCACAGGGTCAATATACACGGCCAGGCTGCTATAGCCAAACCTTTGGTCACTCATGCCAATGCCAAATGTCGGTTTCAATGGTGCAAGGAGCGCAATTCTTGGGCTGTGGACAATGTGAAACATGTATTGTTCTCTGATGAGTCCACCTTTACTGTTTTCCCCACATCCGGGAGAGTTACGGTGTGGAGAAGCCCTAAAGAAGCGTACCACCCAGACTGTTGCATGCCCAGAGTGAAGCATGGGGGTGGATCAGTGATGGTTCGGGCTGCCATATCATGGCATTACCTTGGCCCAATACTTGTGCTAGATGGGCGCGTCACTGTCAAGGACTACCGAACCATTCTTGAGGACCATGTGCATCCAATGGTTCAAACATTGTATCCTGAAGGAGGTGCCGTGTATCAGGATGACAATGCACCAATACACACAGCAAGACTGGTGAAAGATTGGTTTGATGAACATGAAAGTGAAGTTGAACATCTCCCATGGCCTGCACAGTCACCAGATCTAAATATTATTGAGCCACTTTGGGGTGTTTTGGAGGAGCGAGTCAGGAAACATTTTCCTCCACCAGTATTACGTAGTGACCTGGCCACTATCCTGCAAGAAGAATGGCTTAAAATCCCTTGTATATGTCATTCCCAAGACGAATTGACGCTGTATTGGCCGCAAAAAGAGGCCCTACACCATACTAATAAATTATTGGGGTCTAAAACCAGGTGTTTCAGTTTCAATGTCCAACCTCTGTATATTGAGATGCACCTTTAAGTTAAAGCATCCATTGTGAACACAGGCATTGTTCATTGTGAGATGAGCGGAAAATAACCGTTTGTCTGGAGATATATTTATCCCATTTGCAGACTGAATGCCACCAGCTGCCTCCCTCACTTCCTCCGGGCTGTAGTACACAACGTTACACCAGGGCAGACTCAGGACCACAGTTAGCACTTGAGGTGCAGCATTGTGAAAATAACGATCATTTGTGGCGTAGAAGTGCTCTGGTCCAACGGCGACAATGTCATTCACACTGAAACAAAGGACAAGCAGGGAGAAGATGGATATTTCAAACTGTAAAACATATAGCTGAAGATAAATCAGGAGGATCTATTGAACAGTAAATACCTGTGCAGTAAAGGATGTGCAACAGTCTTTAAGTGCACAAGTGTGTCATCCCAAACAAAACGAAAGATCTCTACCTGGCTTTTGCGCTGAGGGTGATTGACAACGAACAGATATATAGAGTCATCTGTGAAGAAACAGTTTTCTTTCATTATTCTCAGTTTGATGAAGCTAACATTTTTGCTATGAGTTTGATATGTTTTCCACTTATCGTAAAGCTATTAGAAGTTTATTTTCTACGGTAATATAGTTCTAGCCAGTTTACACACACCTTGTCAATCATTTTTGGCCCATGCCTTAAAGTTCCTGGATACCAACCTATTTAAATGAACTCTGCCAGCTCTGTCATGGTAAAAATGTTTGTGGTAGAGGTGCATCAGGGCTGATACCTTAAACGCAGGAACTTACCTACAGAAAATACCTTTATTTTCCTTTGCAGTTGGGTATTTTTCATCAATTATGCAAATAAATAATCATAAAAATGCTAAAATCTTGCCTATACTATGTAAATGTTCTCAAGCAATCACACTATTAAGATCTTTCAGCTTGTAAGACTTTCTCTGAATGCTCTGTGGACTGTACTTCTGCAAGCTTTGCTCTAATTCAGCTGTTCAAATTTCAAACATTCAGCGCTTTCAGGACATGACGGGTCTGAGTTCTGCTATTCATAACTTTTTTACTATTTAAAATATTTTACTTATTTGAAACACATTTTTGCATTAAATTCAAAAGAATACGCTTTCAAATTATTTAAACACATTGGGCTCTTTGAAGGCCAATTGTATCCAATAACTTTCAGATAGAAACACCATTCAACCAGGTGACAAGACATTGGACAAATGCCAAACACTTAAGCCTTTTAATATTGTTTACCATTATTATAAAAAACTGATTTTTCCTGCCTAAAGCTGATGACATCACCCATTCCAGGGCTATGTTGCTTAATTTTTGCAACAAATTCTTCCTGCTCACACACACTTGACAAAACATCAATGGTTTGTGCCTCAAAGTGTCCTCTTTCACATAGTGTTGCTTTCAGTTCAAAGTGTCTTAAGAAAGTTGACCTACATTTATCAGAATTAAGAAAATCCAATCAACTAGAAAATAATATACAATTAAAATAAACCAGAAAATGTGCATTTCCTGGGAAAATTCCTGTCGTATCTTAAATGAGTCAGCTGATGAACTAAAGCAGAAACACTTATTGAGGCACAACAATTAGAAAGTAAATAAATTAAAAGAGCCATAGTGATTAAAAAAATGTGTTAAAGAAATACAGTTCAAGCTGTGTTAGCTGCACGGACAAAGCAGCAAGGTCAAGGCAGATCAGATGAGGTTTTTAGTGGCCAACCCCCCTCTGCTGTCGCAACAAGAAATAAAACAAAGCAAACAACTGTAGAAAGCTACTGATTTATGAGGAGTATAATTTTACACCTTATTTGTTCTGAGTTAATTACATGTTGGCCAATGATTTAATCATTATGTTAACTATGCAGCTACAGAACAAGGAAACAGCAAATAAACAGAAAGTTTGTCTCGTAATCTTTAATCAGAAACTGAAAAGATCGATTTTTTTGACGTAAGCTTTGAAAAACTATTTTAAGTGTTAGGAATGAATTATCTAATGTAAATAGAACAAAATCAACTGTTAATCTCCAGAATTAGGGGACATTTACATGAACTTTGCTGATCTTTAATTCTGTTGCAAAAGGTTTTATCAACAGTGAATCTTTGCAGTTTGTCAGGTAACAGTTGTTTAAAAATGCTTCAGTTTATTTAAGTTTTTATCTCCTCAAGCTTTTAAATTGCTATCATAGTGAAAGGCATTTTCAAACACCGGTACAGCAGGTCAGGGACTACATTCAGCTTGCTATGTTATGTCATAAATAGAAACAAAAAAACCTCAACAGTGGCGTCAAAATCCAACATGGCTGCCTTGCATCTGATTATTTGTATCCTGGGGCTCCTTGTAAATTTGACAGTTCCTCTTAGTGCCATTGTAGCAAGTAATATTGTAATAAGTAAGAATGTAATAATTTTGGTCAATTTTGTAAATGTAATAAAGCAAATACCATAATAATTTGCCAGAAATGTAATGTATGTGAGCAAATAAAAGATATTACCAATAGTATATTACTGTAGACCTAAGTTACATTTTGGCCGGTTATTATGTCATTGGCATAACATTTGAAAAGTCCTTTTAAAATCTGAAAACTGTGTCAAGCATGTAGGTCACATGAGTATTGTGCCCTTCCTGAAATCAAACGCAATCCGCTCAAAAATCCTACCTCCAAATGCACTTCACAGTAATACTTTATATTACATTCATACTTGAAATTATGAATTTACAGATCTAACCTAAAAAAACAGTATCATTAATAAAGATTTAGTACAGCACCCATAATAAAAAGAAGAGGCCGTGCTGCATAGCACATATCATCCTCAAACAAATAAATATAAATATTGTTGAGCAAACAGGTTAAAAAAACTGTATTACATTTTTTAACAAAGGTTTATGTAATTGGCTTGATTACATTTAAAAGGACCTATTACATTATTGGAAGGTATTGTATTTGCGGCAATTATTACATTATTGATTGCTTCAACCATTAAATGCAACCGCCAGTTGTTTTTGAGAATGAAATGACAAAATGATTTCATATTATGCTTTAAAGCCGTGATGTTTTTCACCTGCTTCATCCGTGTATACACTTATGCCGTGCGGGTTAAAAGAGTTGAGGTCTAGTTCTCCTTTGATTTGCAGCTCCACTGGGGTTGGCTTTGGGTGCAGCAGGTCCAAAACGTACATTTTTCCTGGTTCATTGGAGAACGAAGGCATGTCAAGGTAATCGTGCAGTCCCTATGTAGAAAACAGTGACTGTGAGAGGTTATTCTAGACAGTCAATGAACTATTTTTACAGAAGGTCATTACACGGAAATTTTTTCTTTTTTAATTCTTTTTCTTATCTATTGTGCAACATGAAAGACATTCCCAGCCAGATTAAAACTGTGTTACACATTTAAGCAATAAATATGATTCTACTTACAGATTCTAAAGAAATCAAGCCAAATAAATTAGTAGTTAGCTTGATGTTTAAAGAAAAAAAACAACATACTGTGCTTAAGAAGGCCAGTCCATCTTTAAGTACAGTGATATCCTCTGCCCCATACTCTGAAAATGGATTTAAAGTGAAACTTATTACGTTTTGGTATTTAAATCTGTTGTCTTGCTGACTCTTGCCCCACTATCAATACTTGGACTTCAGACTTTCTTGTTGCTCTCACAAGTTACAACAAGAGATTAATTAGGTCGGTGCAAAGCAAAGATGAACCCACAAAAGAAGAGGCTTCTTAATGAAGAATGCATACCTATATTAGGTAAATAATGACACTTGAGGTGCTTGACAGGCATTTCTCTGGAGGCAAGGCTCAGCCTGCTGCAAAGACACACGACTAGAGTCAATAAATTCAGCTTGAAAGTTTACGTTTTAAGCTTTGATTGATCTCTTATCTTTTTTTAATGATATATATATATTTTAAAGAAAAAGATATACATTTAAAAATATATACATACTTTAAATGTTAGATTGTTTGAGCAACAACTATAATCGTTAACAATATTATAATGCCAGCCATAGGTGTGCACTTCGACATGTGTCGACAAAATCTGAAGTTACTTACTTTATTTTAAGAAATGCGTGTCCGAAAAAAGCCGCTATAGCGGCAACAGTGGCTGCGATCAGGACTTTCTTCAGAGCAGCCATGTCCGACTGAACTTTCTGGGTGCTTTTACACACCTCCACCGAAGATGGCGCTAGAGTGCGTGAACGACAGAAACAATAGTGGTTTTCCTTTTTGATTCTTTTGAAAACCAAAATCACATTGGTCAAACAAAAACTAAACGAACGAGCAAAATATATGCGTGCTTTTGAACGACGTAAGTATTTTTCACTTTTTAAATCATCTTAAAGTATTTATACTTCAAACTAGCATTTAAAAAGTTCTATTGGAATAATATTACTGTTTTGTATTTGCAGTAGTTTTTTTTTAAATGGAGACAAAACGCTTCCAACATTTGTTTTTTTAATTGTAACTATATTTTTTATGAATATGTATTAGAGTTCATTGTGTTTTTTTTTTTTTTTTCCTTGTGTTGGTAAGAATGTGGAACTTTTTTACATAGAGTAGAACCCACCCGAATATAAGGTGAGAAAAACAGAAAAATAAAACTATTACATGCTAGTACGTGTAAGCTGATGAGAATATTATTGAAAAGTAATTTCTTTTCAATAACTCAATTTAAAAAGTGAAATTCATATATTAATTTGATATATAATGATATATAAATTGGGTAACTATATATTGTTATGGGTTTACAGCTATGGAAAACTGAAATTTCAGTCTTTCAGAATATGAAAATATTAGCTATCCCCAATACAAATGTTTTTAATATAGAAATGACAGCCTGCTAACAGTATGTCAAGACACTGTTCAGTATATGAACTCAACACTTCCTCAGGGCTCCTTTTGCATGAATTACTGCACGTGTGCAGCTTAGCTTGGAGGCAATCAGCCAGAAGCTTTGGCAAGTTGTGAGAAGAGCTGGTTGCTTTGATAGCAGACTTCGGCTCATCTTCGTTGTTGGGTCTGCTGTCTGTCATGTTCTTTTCCACAGTACCTTATAAATTCTCTGTGGGGACTTCAGAAAACACAGTTGACCAACACCAGCAGATGATATGGATCCCAAAATCATACCTGACTGTGGATTTTCACCTGACCTCAAGCATTTTGGATTCTGTGCCTCTCTGGGTAATGGAAAACACATCTGTCATTCTCTCTGGTTCAAGAGATGCTTCACATAAGGAATTTGACTTTTGTCCTGGAACGGATGTGTGTGGTGGCTCTTGAACGACCGACTCCAGCCGTTGTCCACCCCTTGTGAGTTGCCAACAAACTTTGTAATGGGCTTTGCTTCAGAATCATCTCAAGACTGTGGTTATCCTTGTTGCTTGTGCACAGTATTTCATAACGGTGAGTACATCCCTCAGATTGTTGTAAATATTTTATATATCTTTTCATGGGGCAACACTGAAGATATGACAAATTGATATGGTGTAAAGTAGTCAGTGTACAGCTTGTATATTAGTGTAAATTTGCTGTTCCCTCAAAATAGCTCATTAATGTCTAAACTGCTGGCAACAAAAGTGATACACTTTTGTGTATAAATAAAAATGTCCAAATTGTGTCCAGTAAGTCATTTTCACTCCCTGGTGTCATGTAACTCGTATAAGAAGGTCTCACGTGTAAATGGGGAGAAGGTGTGTTAAATTAGATGCCATCACTCTCACACAGGTCAATGAAAGTTCAACATGACACCTCCTTGAAAATAACTTTCTGAACTTTGCAAGTCAGTGACCCGATGCAATTTGCTAGGTTTTCTTCGATGGAAAACTTTTTAACCAATTGCAAAAATAAGCTGAATTTGACAGCACTGTTTGATAATTAAAATCAGTTGGAATGTATGAATTTAAGTTAGAATCTATATGATTCGATTGAATCGACTTTGTAAAGTGTCTTCAGATGTGTTGTGAATTGGTACTATATAAACTGAATTGAATATTTGATGGTATTCTAATATACTGAGATGTGCTTGTAATTATGCAAGTCTCAAGACCCTGAAGGCTTTACACCATGGTTTTGCACAAATAATACTATTGAGGAGCTGAAGCTTTATCTGTAGAAATAGAAACCTAAAGGTCTAAGGGAGCTCTCGAACCTTGATACTCTGGAAATCCTCCGAAAAAAAGATCCTAGGTCAGTTGTAATTATATCAGTGCCATTTTTAGGAAACATTCCCTAAGGTTAATGGCAGCATTTTCCCTTACCTGAAAATTCCTTTAAGTTTGCAAAATTTGTAAGATCATTCAGGCAACATTGTCTTAATTGGTATAGTTTGCCAAGTTCATTTAATAATAAACCGTTGATTTTGTTTTCTAAGTCTGCAAGATAGAAAAACAAAAAACAAAACTGTCATCTGATGTTTTTATTCACGTTATGTTGTGTAGTAGTTTATTGAAGTAACAACTAAAAATGGACTTTCAAAATGTTTTTATTTTATTGAAAAAAATTTCAATTCCATTCAGTTTATTTATCTAGCGCCAATTCACAACACATGTTGTCTCAAGGCACTTCACAACAGTCAGGTAAATACATTCCAATTAATCCTAACCATTGAACAGTGCAGTCAGAGTTAGTTATTTATTCAAATTGGATAAAAAGTTTTTCTATCTAAGGAAACCCAGCAGATTGCATCGAATCAGTGACTTGCAGCATTCACTCCTCCTGGATGAGCATGTAGAGAAGTGGACAGTCACTGGCGTTGACTTTGCAGCAATCCCTCATACTGAGCATGCATGTAGTTACAGTGGAGAGGAAAAACTCCCTTTTAACAGGAAGAAACCTCCAGCAGAACCAGGCTCAGTATGAGCGGCCATCTGCCACGACCGGCTGGGGGTTTGAGAGAACAGAGACAGAAAAAGAACACAGAAAGTGTGAAAGTGGTCATTATGTCCTCCAGCAGTCTAAGCCTATAGCAGCATAACTACAGAGATAGCTCAGGATAACCTAAGCCACTCTAACTACAAGCTTTATCAAAAAGGAAAGTTTTAACCCTAGCCTTAAAAGTAGACAGGGTGTCTGCCTCACAGACTAAAACTGGGAGTTGGTTCCACAGGAGAGGAGCCTGATAACTAAAGGATCTGCCTCCCATTCTACTTCTAGAGACTCTAGGAACCACCAGTAAACCTGCAGTCTGAGAACAAAGTGCTCTGTTAGGAACATATGGACCAATCAGATCTCTGATGTATGATGGAGCTAGATCATTAAGGGCTTTATAAGTGAGGAGGAGAATTTTAATTTCTATTCTGGATTTAACAGGGAGCCAATGAAGGGAAGCTAGAATAGGAGAAATATGATCTCTCTTTTTAATTTTCATCAGAACTCTTGCTGCAGCATTTTGAATCAGCTGAAGGCTTTTAACTGCATTTTGTGGACATCCTGATAGTAAAGAATTACAATAGTCCAGCCTTGAAGTAACAAATGCATGGACTAGTTTTTCAGCGTCACTCCTGGATAGGATATTTCTAATTTTGGCAATGTTCCTGAGATGAAAGAAGGAAATCCTAGAAACCTGTTTAATATGGGATTTAAATGACATGTCCTGGTCAAAAATAACACCAAGGTTTTTTAACTTTATTATTATAAATGGGGCTGGTAATCAGAGGGAACACTTCCTTAAATAATTTGGTTGGGATTGGGTCTAACATACGAGTTGAAGGTTTAGATGAAGCTAATATTTCTGATAACTCAGGAAGCTCCACGGGATCAAAACAGTCCAAACACAGATCAGGTTCTGCAGTTATTTCCAATGTTGTCTCACTTGCTGAGGATGAAGTAATCATCTTCGGGAGTATGTCAAAGATTTTATTTTTAATAGAATAAATTTTATTTAAGAAGAATCCCATAAAGTCATGACTGCTAAGAGCTAAGGGAATGGATGGCTCAACAGAGCTATGACTCTGTGGAAGTTTAGCAACTGTACTAAAGAGAAACCTGGGATTATTCTTGTTCTCTTCTATTAATGATGAGAAATAAGCTGTTCTAGCTTGGTGAAGTGTCTTTTTATACAACAGTACGCCATTTTTCCAGATTAAGTAGGAATCCCCTAGGTGTGTAGAATGCCATTTTCTCTCCAATTTTCTAACATTGTGCTTTAAAGTACTCAGCTGTGAATTAAACCAAGGAGCTAGCCTCCTATGAATGATTACCTTCTTTTTCAAGGGGGCTGCAAAAATCACCACAGCAATTAAACCGAATAAAACAACCCATGTAAAACTTTTCAGATCCTGTTAAGTACATTTATAATAAACATAAATTGTAAGAAACAAGCCTCGCATCATATCGCCCTTACAAATCATCATCACCCAGTAAGAAAAGAGGTACATCTTGATTTCTATTTTATCGGCTCATCTTCCTTAAAACACCTTCTCTTTACTATTTTAAATCACAACACAATGCTTTATGGAACACGGTCCCTATGAGCAGCTTCCCCCCATAGACAGCAGCCACAGAAGAGCCCATGAGCACACCACCATCATCTGTATACACCTGGGTCACCACGGGCTGATCCGAGAGGATGTTTTGGATGCGGATGACCTGTAAACATACAAAACATAATCAGAAGTAATAAATAGTAACTACGAGCCCCTGCATTACATCTTAGCGGACGATAAAAACCTTAAATATTGATATATTCCTACTTTTATGACAACACAAACCTCTGATCCCGGGGGGTCTTTGGGATCAAACAGGAAAAGCTTCTTTGCATTAATGTGACAGCCCATCCAAAGGTCACCGGTTTTAGGATCTACTTCAATGTTGTCACAAAGTGAACCCAAGGCCACAGACTGCTGAGCAAACAAAAATATTACTATACACCCAGTAACATCTTATCTGTTAAAACCTGTAACATCAACGTATTTTACTGATGGTTAATCTTCGTTTTAGAAAGTCTAACTTTGCCAGCTTTTAGTCCTATTAGAAAATTTTAAAAACTTGTATTTTTGTGTTTTTCAGTCTCATTCCTCCTATAGACAAAATGCTTTTTGCAAAATAGTGTTTTATGTCATATGCCACTGCCTTTTTTGAAAGGTGAACAGTGTTGCATAAATGTACATCAATCTGACTGAGTGATAACTTTGTAGTATGCATTTACTTTACCTGCTAAAAGAAAAACTAAACACATTTGCACACTGTTGAGCAAATCATTTTAGCTCAAAGAACAATATATTATTTTGGAGTGTATTGTTTCAGAAGTATGTTCTCCAGACCTCAAAACTACAGTTCTTAGACTGGTTGCCAGCAAACCTCAAACTACGTAATTGTTCTGTAAATAAACCATAAAAGACCTAATTAGATAATGGATAAACTTTGTTCTGCATTTCTAGGCATCGGTGTAAGTCTATTTACAAATGATAATAAAACTAATGAGTAATTTGACAGAGACTCTTGTTCTCCCTCAATCAATTACATTTTACTCCTTAGAAAATTAATATGAAATGTCTGACTGATGTTAAGAGAAGTACTCTTGGCGCGTGCTTCTTGGACCAGAGCCAAATGTTGTGGGGCTGAGGTGCAGAACCAAAGCAACAGAACGGTGTGCATCATGATTGAGGGTAGAAGGTTAAGATGTCTATCTAGACCTGTTCTTGTTTCACCAGTAATCACGCATCCTTGCATTGCTCTGGAAGTCGCCAATAAATAAAGAGTCCAGTTTAGAGATGTGTAGTAATAGGTGCCACCAGGCAATGGCATGGGAGTCAAGCCACTCACTGTTCTCCCTTCATTACTGTGGCAGGCCCCAACTAAGGAATGTTGAGACTTTTATTTTGTAAATATCAGTGAGTTTATTTTGAAAGGATAAAGTACATCCATTTCCATCACAGAGTCCCAGCAATAGTGTTAAGACCAATGCTGCAATTATTGCTGTGTGAAATATGAAGGCTTTTATTTTGTAGAGTATGTGTAGGTCTTATTTTGAAAGTCTAGTTTGGTTGTCAGCTATGACTGACTTATTGTGATCACTCATAGGTCACTTCTGGCCTGAGCTCAGCCTCAGAGCCACTCTCTGTCAGAGGTTACTTAAGTTCATTGGCAGCTGTGTTCTGTTGCTATGGTAATTAATGAGCGCCCAACAGCTGCTGTTTCTCACTCAGCAGCACCTCACTTTGTGTCTCATCATGGCCTGGCTTTATAACATGGCGGCACATGCTCCCGAACTACTGCCCATAACTCGGAAACCATAGGGGCTATCAACGTCATTCTTGGACCGTTTTTCTCAGAACGGACAAGAGAATGAGAATATTAACACATTTTTGTTGAAAATATAATAATAAAGGCACAACACTAGGTGAAAAAAAGGGAAAAATGGAGAAAAACACAAAAATGCCTTCAGCATTCACACAATTAAATTCAATCAAAGCTCTTTAGTAAGTTGCACGATCATTTTTTTAAAATTATGTTAAAGTTAAGACAAACAGCAAGACCATATCCAAATCTGACCACAGTTTACAATAGGCCAATATTTTCTTGTGGGCTGGTTACATACAGGAAAATCTGAATTGTTTTTCGTTAACGCATTAAGTAAACTCATGTATTTCAATGGAATTTAATAAACAATCATATACAATGAGACAAAAGGTTAAAGGTGTATGTTTTGATGAATAAATGTGGATAATCTGATAACCAAGGAGTGTTTTGGCAGTCCAATAAGTGATCAAACGGTTTTTTTTGTGATTAGTCAGGTATTATCTAAAACCATTACTGTTTCCTGTGGGCACACCTTCTGTTCTCAACAGTAGTATATGGTTTTCCACACCTTTTCAGGCTTGCAGATGTGTGAGGGTCTCATAAAATGTCCACAGATAATTCACATATTGACTTGTGAAATAGAATTTGAAAATAAAGCTCTAATTAAAACTATAAAATGGTTAAAATAACTCATCCTAGATCCAACAACACATAGCTTGCATCTTAGGAAACATTTATTTTGATAGTGATTTTAGTGCTTTAATTGGAATATAGACCACCTTAGATTGACTCAAGCATGCAAACTGCAAAAAGACTAGATCTAGTTACACTGGGTTATATTATTCTGAACTGACACTTTATTTGTGAAACCTATATAAGGCCGCCCCTGACAACTGCTGTATTAATACATATGATTTTTCAAAAAAATCTACAATGGTAAAATTATTACTTCATTATTTTTTTTTGGCTCATCAGTTCCAGGTCCCTTCTGTGCAGCACATCTCCACTCCAATGCTGCAGTTTTTAACAAATATCACAGATCATCTCTTAACTTACTGTTACTTTAGACCAACTGGACCTTGGAAAAAAACTTTTAAACTTTTATAAACTGGCTCATTAGGGAATGATCAGTTACTCTGTTTGCTATGATACAGCAGTGCAGACAGAGCCAGCCAATGGCTGGAGCTGAAATACAGACTGGATTAAAAAGGGACAAACACAGCTAAAGTAACATTTGTTAAGAATAAAAAAAGAAAATAAAAAGATTAAATTATGGGAATTATGTCAGCAAAAAAAAGATTTTTACGTCAAGTTATTTCCATTGTTGAAATCATTGATGACGCTGATCAATTCACAGCAGCCCTAACCCCTTTATTTTATTTATGGAAACAAACTGCTTTAAAGAAAACCTGTTTAGAACAGTAAAATTTAGTCCAAGTAGCATTTAAGATTTTAAACAAGAGCTGAACAGAAGTAGTTCAAAGTTGCTAAAACATTGAATTGTAACCCAAATGTAATAAATCCTAACTTTACAGCGTAGCCCTTTAACAAAGCACTATATCAACAACTTATTCATTGTTGCTCATGGTTAGCAAACAGAACTGAAATAGTATTTGCACAGCAACTAGTATTTATTATGCTTTTTTAAACTTGCGAAAAACATTACGGTGCATATATGAACAAAAACTTGAACAAAAACTTGAACATGATAATGTTGCTGCCCAGTACAGTCTATCCTAGAAGCTTCACTGCTGCCAAAGCTCGGCACCCAACAATCTCTCTGCAGGGTAGTTTGGACAGCCCACCTCAATGACTTAGAAAACTGCTTTTTGCATTTTCTCAGGTTCTCCGACCTTAAAATTTGTTAGATGATCCAAAACATTCAAGTGTGACAAAAAAAAAAAAAAAAAAGCTAAAACAGAAGAAATCTGTAAGGGCGCAGATACTTTACAAATTATGTTACATGAAATGAAAATCAAATTAAAGCGTTCCTTTTTTCAACAGCTGTCCCAAGTTCTTATAGACGAATGTTCTTTATTTTGAGTTTTCAGAAAAGGTAACAATGCAAACAATTAATGCAGTTTTCGTATGTCACTAGAAAGGCACCTACCCATAGCAATGAGACACTCAGCAATTTAAGGTTCTTTCACCGGAAGACGGTTATAGTCAGTGGAAAACAGAAGAATTTGCCACTGGGGAGTTAAAGGTAACCTCTGCTATTGTTGCGCAACACAAAAACTGCTTTTTGACCTAAGCAATCCGAAAAATTTCAATGACTTTTGTAGTTAAGGAAAAAACCCAATTGTAATGAATCCTAACTTTACAGAGTAGAACGTTTTTAGAACCTAAGTTCCTGCATTTTAATTGGACCTCAGCAATAACAATGGAGTTCACTTTGATTTTCAATCCAAACAAATGATCAAATATTACTCATTTTAAAATTAGCTAAATCTGATGAAGAACAAATGGACATAAATAAGATGGATTTAAAATGCAAAGCAAAGAAGTACAGCAAGTTTGCATGTTTGAGGATTTTTACCTTTACAGGAGTCAGTGTATTATCTTCCTTCTTCTCCAGCACATTCACACTGTGGTTAAATATGTTTGCCACATATATATACCTACAAAGGGGACAGGGATTATCACAACCATGAGGAAACTCACTCACCCCCCCCCCAAAACAAAAAGTAGCCAAGTGCCACGAACCCTCACCTTTGGTCTGGAGACATATTGATGCCATTGGCAAAGTGATAGCCCTCAGAGACCACCTTCACTTCATTAGGACTATAGTACACTACGTTGGTCCAAGGCATGAGCAAAAGAATCTCCAAGGTTTTCAGGTGTTTGTTAGAGAAGTAGTGATCATTAGTGGCGTAAAAACTCTCGGCCCCAACTGCAACAATATCGTTCACACTGCAAAGAACAAAAACTCACAAATAGTCTTAATTATGATCAAAAACAGTATAGTTTGATCATTTTCAAGGCTTGATTACACATTGCAGTTGGTTTCAGATGGATACCTGTGCAGCAGCTCGTGTTTTATGGTTTTCAGATGAACCAGTGAGGCACCGTCTTTCACATATTTGAAGATCTCTATTTGGCTTTTGAACTGAGGATGATTAACAACGAACAGGTAGACCGTATCATCTGACAAAAACAAAAAACAAGGAACATAATGTATTAGGAACACGACAAACCAAGTTTTTAAGAATGCGAGTGAGAGAGAAAAGAGAAGACTTAAAATAAAAATCTTTAAGTGTTGCAACCAGACATGGGACAGTATAAAAATACATTCACATTTATTCCCTAATATTTTGATTTCAATAAATAGACTGAAACTACTGTAATTTTCACATGCTTATTGCTGAGAATTGTATACTTTTTTGCTATTCTGCTCTTTGTAAAATAACACAATCATAACAAGTGGTATTTAGCTGCTTCATAAGTCAGGTGACTTCATTTGACTACTTCACGGAAATGCAGCTTGTAGCTTGTTAACTGTAATTTTGAAATTGACTCCTTGGTAAGTGCAATTTGCTTCTTTTCTTCTGTGTCTAAGGCATGACTGCCTAGGGTTTTTGTTTTTTTTACAACAAACATTACCAAACAGATGGATATGTCTTTGTTTTTGGCAATAGAAAAGTGGAGGAGCCTTCTCTCAGTCTGCTGACCAGCAGGGCACAGCACCAGGAGAAGGAGAGATTTTGTTGGGTTACTAAATCCTTCAAATAACAAAGAAAACTTTTCACCAAGGGATTTCCTTTGGTATTTTATTGAAAGGCGCTGAAACCAAACGTTATGATGAAAAAATATTTGCCATTTGTTTTAAACACATACCTTAATAGGGAAGCAAAATATGTTACAAATCTCTCTCTATAAGCATAATGCAAAGAACTGCTTAGAATGCAGTCAGTTTAAGCTAATGAAATCTAATGCATTCAGACGCTCTGTTGATACATTTACTGGCATGTAGCTAATGCAGCATAGAGCTGCACAATATATCGCCAATATATCGTCATCACAACATCAGTGCTCGCAATATTCATATTGTTTTGAGTGTAATAACTATTGGCTAATATATCCCAAAGTGTTATGAATTTGCATTTTACTTGCATTCAATGTAATGTTTAGCCTGTTGGACAGCAGATGCTCACACCAAGCACAAATGACATTGCTCAAAATGCTAAAGAGACTCAATATCATCATTGCAATATTTACCAATATTACAAGACTTTCTGATATTGTGCAGTCCTAATGCAGCATAAAATGTTTTAGAACTTAAACAGGAGGTAAAGTGCTCAAGTCACTAAGAAACTACAAGTACGTTGTTGGCAAAACAACAGACATTGGCCTGAAGCAACTTTTTAAAGTACAATACATTATCAGTTCCTAATTATTCACCAAAAATCGTGTTATTGCAACTCTCACCAGTGTTATCATATTTTTTCAGCCCTATACCTTAATACCACAAGCATGCCTGGGGTCATTTGTGTAAAAAAAGAGGAAGTATAACTGGTTTTACCACTTGGATCTGTGTATACACTGATGCCGTGTGGATTGAATGACTCCAAATCAAAGTTCCTTGGCATATGCAGCTCCACCGGTTTCAGATGAGGATCTTTGAGATCAAGTGTGTAAATTCTTCCTGGCACATCGGAGGTTGGAAGTCCAGGAAATTTGAGCCCCTAGAAATATTTAAAAAGCAATAAAGTAATCAGAAACATATATGCAATTATACATCTTACGTCAATAATAAATGTCAGGAGATTAAAAAATAACATGACCTTTGCTTCAGATTGCTACACCTTTCTTTATTATATTATAAAGCTGTTTATTTTGCAGGGGGCAAAGACTTGGCTGCGTTCCAATTAAAATACTCACAGTGCTGATGAAGGCAAGCCCATTGCCAAGAATGGTTATATCCTCCGACCCATGTTCTACAGGAGAAAATAATGCATCATTACTTTAAATGTCCCCAGAGACGCCTCAGAAACATTTGGTGCTTTTTTTGCTTACCTATGTTTTTGAGTGTAATGCAGTTGGGGAGATGTTTGTTAGGCACTTCCCTGAAGACAAGGTGCCTTTTGCTGTCGAGTTTAAGCACTAGAAAATTACACTGAATGCCGCAAATAGTTTGAACAAACATAAATCTAAAAAAACAAAGCAGTGAACAGAACACAGCTGATTCTCATCGTACCTTATATTGAGGACCCTCTCCCCGAGCAGGACTGAAAGCGCTGCAATTGCAACAGAAATGATTGCAACCTTTCCCATTTTCACTGCGCGACTGCTGTGCCACGTGAGGCCCCTCGAAACAAGTTCGATGCTACTTTCAAGAATGTAGGACATATGAAAACTAATCGTTCTTGGGAAAGACAGACGGCCGTATTGATTGACATCTGCACTGCACTGTATACTCGCACATTTGTGGATATGACTAAATGGAAATCCGCCAGAATATAAATAAAAAAACATATAGATGATAGATTTTCCATTGGAAATTGCTTTGCTTGTGAGAATGTGAAGTCACTAAATTAGTAATTTCCGACATTACATAGCTCAATAAATGCATCTTTTTTTTTCATTCTACTATTTATTTTATCGGATTATTAATATTAAGTAACACATCTGAATCACGCTGAGTCGGTGCACGTTTTGGTAATTGTTCTCTTTGTTTTTTCAGAAAGCAGTGAAAAAAACATAAAACAATATATATATATATGTGTATATATATATGTATATATATACATATATATATACATATATATATGTATATACAGGTCCTTCTCAAAATATTAGCATATTGTGATAAAGTTCATTATTTTCCATAATGTCATGATGAAAATTTAACATTCATATATTTTAGATTCATTGCACACTAACTGAAATATTTCAGGTCTTTTATTGTCTTAATATGGATGATTTTGGCATACAGCTCATGAAAACCAAAAATTCCTATCTCACAAAATTAGCATATCATTAAAAGGCTCTCTAAACGAGCTATGAACCTAATCATCTGAATCAACGAGTTAACTCTAAACACCTGCAAAAGATTCCTGAGGCCTTTAAAACTCCCAGCCTGGTTCATCACTCAAAACCCCAATCATGGGTAAGACTGCCGACCTGACTGCTGTCCAGAAGGCCACTATTGACACCCTCAAGCAAGAGGGTAAGACACAGAAAGAAATTTCTGAACAAATAGGCTGTTCCCAGAGTGCTGTATCAAGGCACCTCAGTGGGAAGTCTGTGGGAAGGAAAAAGTGTGGCAGAAAACGCTGCACAACGAGAAGAGGTGACCGGACCCTGAGGAAGATTGTGGAGAAGGGCCGATTCCAGACCTTGGGGGACCTGCGGAAGCAGTGGACTGAGTCTGGAGTAGAAACATCCAGAGCCACCGTGCACAGGAGTGTGCAGGAAATGGGCTACAGGTGCCGCATTCCCCAGACCTGGGCTACAGAGAAGCAGCACTGGACTGTTGCTCAGTGGTCCAAAGTACTTTTTTCGGATGAAAGCAAATTCTGCATGTCATTCGGAAATCAAGGTGCCAGAGTCTGGAGGAAGACTGGGGAGAAGGAAATGCCAAAATGCCAGAAGTCCAGTGTCAAGTACCCACAGTGAGTGATGGTCTGGGGTGCCGTGTCAGCTGCTGGTGTTGGTCCACTGTGTTTTATCAATGGCAGGGTCAATGCAGCTAGCTATCAGGAGATTTTGGAGCACTTCATGCTTCCATCTGCTGAAAAGCTTTATGGAGATGAAGATTTCATTTTTCAGCACGACCTGGCACCTGGTCACAGTGCCAAAACCACTGGTAAATGGTTTACTGATCATGGTATCACTGTACTCAATTGGCCTGCCAACTCTCCTGACCTGAACCCCATAGAGAATCTGTGGGATATTGTGAAGAGAACGTTGAGAGACTCAAGACCCAACACTCTGGATGAGCTAAAGGCCGCTATCGAAGCATCCTGGGCCTCCATAAGACCTCAGCAGTGCCACAGGCTGATTGCCTCCATGCCACGCCTCATTGAAGCAGTCATTTCTGCAAAAGGATTCCCGACCAAGTATTGAGTGCATAACTGTACATGATTATTTGAAGGTTGACGTTTTTTGTATTAAAAACACTTTTTTTTTTTTGGTCGGATGAAATATGCTAATTTTGTGAGATAGGAATTTTGGGTTTTCATGAGCTGTATGCCAAAATCATCCGTATTAAGACAATAAAAGACCTGAAATATTTCAGTTAGTGTGCAATGAATTTAAAATATACGAATGTTAAATTTTCATCATGACATTATGGAAAATAATTAACTTTATCACAATATGCTAATATTTTGAGAAGGACCTGTATATACATATATATATACATATATATATGTATATATATACATATATATATATATATATATATATACATATATATATGTATATATATGTATATATATACATATATATGTATATATATATGTATATATATACATATATATATACATATATATATGTATATATATACATATATATATGTATATATATACATATATATACATATATATATATACATATATGGGCTGCACGGTGGTGCAGTTGGTAGCACTGTTGCCTTGCAGCAAGAAGGTCCTGGGTTCAATTCCCAACTGGGGGTCTTTCTGCATGGAGTTTGCATGTTCTCCCTGTGCATGTGTGGGTTCTCACTGGGTACTCTGGCTTCTTCCCACAGTCCAAAGACATGCCTGTTAGGTTAATTGGTCACTCTAAATTGCCCTTAGGTGTATGAATGAGTGTGTGCATGGTTGTTTGTTTGTTGCCCTGCGATGGACTGGCGACTTGTCCAGGGTGTACCCTGCCTCTTGCCCATAGACTGCTGGAGATAGGCACCAGCTCCCCTGCGACCCACTATGGAACAAGTGGTAGAAAATGACTGACTGACTATATATATATGTATATACATATATATATACACAGACAAAAACAAACAGTCAGGTTTTTGTAAAACATCCCCACTTCATTGAGTTGCTATGAATGCTTCACACTGTCATGGCCCGAATCAGAATCAGCTTTATTGCCAAGTTTGTACATACAAACAAGGAATTTGACTCCGGTACACTTGCTCTTTGGGTTTTTAAATGTATTTATGCATATATCTTTATGTCCTTAAATATACAAAAGTGCGTTTGCAATTTCAGTGTGCAGTTGTTTGGTACTCTATTAAATGTTCATCAGAGAAACAGCCTGGGGGAAGAAATTGTCTCTGTGGCGGCTGGTTTTAGTAAACAATGCTCTGTAGCGACGGCCTGAAGGTAAAACTCTAAACAGTTTATGTGCAGGGTGTGTGGGGTCTGCAGAGATTTTAGCAGCTCTTTTCCTAACCCTAGACCTGTATAAGTCCTGGATGGAGGGAAGGTCAGCCCTGATTATTCTTATGTGATTATTCTTATTATGTGGTAGGAGTTCGCAGAAAATAAAAACGTGACAAAATTGATTTTAACCTACCTCCTACAAAATCATAAAAAATCTTCATGTTTATTTTTTAATGTATTTATTCACCTATATTACATATACATGAATAAAGTTTGTAGGACACATGGGACAACACATTTGAGGTGCAGGCTACAAAAGAAACAGCGCCTCCTAGAGTCATAGTATAGGATTTTCACTCACCTAATTTAGATCATAAAAAAATAACAATAGCTTGTTTTTGTTTTTTTTTATTTTTCAAAGCTTTTCATTAATACTGAAGGGTGTAGGCTCCCAGATTAAATTCTGTTCCTAGAGACCTAAACTACCTTGGATTTGGCAAATCCACGTGGCTCATGAAAAAATCTGGAAATAACCAAACAAAGACTCTGAACAAAGAGAAACAAAGCTCCGAGGTAGTGACAATAATTGACAAAAAGGTGTCACTTAATTCTATGTACAGTCATATTTAATAAATTGTGTTATGTCTTTGCAGCATGTAGAACCTTCATACGTCTCAATAAAATAATTAATATGTTACTCTTTCAGAGAGCTTTGGGGGATTCTGCAAGTCTAGTATTAAAATGTTTCTGAAGTTGTCCAACAGATGTTAAACCTGTTGATTCATTTCACCAGCTGACCATAATTGTCATTTGGCCTTTTGACCAAAGGTCAACCTGTTAAAGGTCAGGTGTTTACAAGGACATCCTCTGCCTTTTATTAATGTTGGAACAACCAGGAGTATCCTGTTAAATTGGAATATCATTGAAAAGTTAATTCAACTCAATTCAATTCAAAAAGTGAAACTGATACTATACAGATTAGATTCATTAAATGAGGTGTGATCCATTTCAAGTGTTTATTTCTGTTAATATTGGTGACTATGGCTTACAGCTAATGAAAATTTAAAAATACCTTGTCAAAACATAAGGCTAAAAAGAAATTATTTTTAAAACAAATTGTATGTTAGGGCATCCTCGTGGTAAAGACTGATCTTGCCAGCTGTCCAGCAGACAGCCAATGAAAACCTCAACAAGAGTTTAAAGTTTAGTGGAAAGAAAAAGTCAGCTAGAAAGTGCAAAAGCAGTCACAATAACCTTAAGAGGATTGTGAAGCAAAGCACATTATAGTTTTTGAGGAAGGGATGGCTTGCAGCAGTGCTTTCAGGGCCACCACACACACAGACCTATCCAGGACATGGGAAACACCAGTACCACTCATTTGGTTTGGCCAATCCTGAACCAGAGACAATGCCAGAAATGCTTTACCTGGGTTAAGGAAAAAAAAGGACAGGACTGTTGCTCAAGCACTTCGAAATCCTCTTTTCAGACTAAACTAAAATTTAGTTTTAATTTGAAAACCAACGTCCCACCACACGGAGAAAGAGTGTGAATGCTGAGTATCCATGTTGTTGGAGGTCCAGGGTGAAGTTTCCAGTCAGTGATGATTTGGGGACCTATAACATCTGCTAATGGTTTAGAGCACTGGCTCCCTCTGCTGACAAGCTTCATGGCGTCCATCAACCTACATTTTCTAGGCACCTTGTCAGACTGCCAAAAGTACTAATATCTGCTTTGATGACTATGGTACCACTGTGCTCAACAGGCCAGCACACTCACCTATGATATTTGACCCAACAATAAAAGGCGAGCTGAAGGCTACTAAAGCAACCTGGGCTTCCTGAACACCCCAGTAGAAACACAGCCTGATCCACTGCATGCCAAATTATGATGCAGTAATTCCTGCCAAACAAATCTTGATTAAGTATACTGTATAGTACATATACATGCATTTCTGCAGGTCATCATTTTTTGTATTAAAATCCATTTTATTGGTCTTCTGCAACACATTATTCTAAGAAAATGAACATGGGTTTTTTATCAGCCATTAGCCACAATCTTCCAAACCAACAGAAATACCTTTAACTACATCAATGCGTGTGCAATGATTCAGAACTCAATTACAGCCATCAAGTTTTCGATGATAATCTATTGAGATGATTCTTTAAAATCTTTAAAGCACAAATAATTTTAAAGTAAAAATTTCTTCACGGTCGATGTTAAAATCATCCCGCTCCTGTACACCAGAACAATTCACAGCTGCTGCGAACCATTTATGGGATGGTACAGTCAATAACGTAGTGCTTGTAAAGCCCTGTTTAAATGGTTTATTTTTGAAGTTGTTTTCCGTAGGTGATGACTCCTCCCAACGTAAAACAAAAAAAAAGTTACAAAATTGTCTATGTAATCAAAATCATGTGTAAGAGACTTCATAAAAAACAAACATGGACACTTACATACACATACAGAAGTGAAAAGTAACATAAAGTTGGCAAACTATTGACCCTGTGAAACTCGGCATTGGGTGCATGCAACCTGACAGTAACTGTAGAATATCTACAAAAATGTCCAATTAAAGAATGATAAGCATCTAACAACTTCAAAACACTAACAACTCCTGCACATTACATTGTGTGCAACCAGCGAGCACTGACAGGTGGGATACACCAGATTTTCCCCGACTCCCAGTTCTTGTGAAGTCACGTAAAGGTTTCACAGTGCAATACACCAGGATCCCCATCAAACAGTTTCAAGCAAGACTGTATATTTGGAACAAACAAAATAAATTTTATTATCCATTCTCTTTATGTCTACATCTTAGAATTTCTAGACAATGGCATTGTCAAGTAACACACCCAAATTAATGTCTAACAAGCCCGACAGGTGCAACAATGTGGTTCTGTCAAGTCCAGGTGTCAAAATAGAACTGAACATGAAAAGCAATTTAAATCTTCTTTGTTATTGTCAACATAAAAGGGGGGGGGTGTCCATGGCCCTGGCTCACAGGAAGACCTAGGCAGGGCATGACCATAAGCACACGTTTAACACAGGTGAGGAAGTGGATTCAGGGCTGGGCCCCGGTGGCTGCGGGAACTTGTGTGGCCAGAGTATTGGGGGCAGAGATGACAGGCGATCCAGCGATGTTAGCCAGCGGCTGTGAGGAGGACATGGAGGTGATGCCTGGAAGGAACAAGAGGATTATTACTCGTTTGCAGAGGCTTGTGTTTGTTACAAATGACTATGGCATTCCTACAAAATGTCTCTGCCAAGTCTTTGCCAACAAATTCTGCAGGGGGGGTGGGGGTGCAAGGTGACTCACCAGCCATCATACTCGAGGAGCTGACTGGAGTGGAGCTGGCAGCCATGCCCCCAGGAGTGGCCCCCCTTCCCTGATCTTTGACGATGGGATCTGAGAAAATGATCAACCAGACGGATAAGCAACACGTTCATTTAAACATTCTATACTATTCCTGACAAATTCTCTGATTCTCGGTCTGTCATTTAAATAGAAATACACATGATCCCAATGGATGCGGGGCAGCCATTTCTACAATAGGCTGCCTTCATATCCAACCTGCAAATACCAGACAGAAAGGAAGAACGATGCAAGTAAGGAAAGAAAACATCAAGCAAGAACGTAAGGAGGGGAAGGACGCAAGGAAAAAGGGTAAAAGGAAGGACACAAGGACGAGTGAAAGAGACAAGTGAAAAGCGTGGAACACAAGGAAACAAAGACAAGGCAGGGAAAAAAACCTAAATGAAGGACAGAAAAGAAGAACATAAGGCCTAAAGGAACAAAAGACAAGGAATGAAAAAGGACAAAAATAAGGACACAAATGGGATAGATAATAAAGGGCGGTAATACAAATATTTTTCATACTCCAATATAGACCTTGAATCACTTGAATCAAATTTGTGACTATTTCATTATTCAGCCATACTGCGTATGAACTCCATGTTCCACAATGTATGAAAAAGGCACAAAGAGAGGTGGAAAAGCAAGCATACAGAAGTAGGGATGATCCATGGCCTCTCTGGCTGTGAGGCGAGCTTGATGGTCATAGCGCAACAGTTTGTCCAAGAAGTCTAGAGCCTCTGTGCTGACTAGGTGTTGGTTCTCACTGTGCACAAACCTCTCCCATCTTTTGCGGGAATGTCTACAGAAAAACAAATGAGGTTAAATTGAGGCAAAGCAATCTGTGAAACTGTTAAAAGTAAAACAGTTACAATGACTCACCTTCCCAGAATGTCATTGAACCGCGGATCCAATTCAATGTTGTACTTGTCAATGTAGTCATACAGGTCTTCTGTGCCAAGTACTTTTGCAATCCGCACAAGCTGCAAGACAGTCATCAAGTTATTAATTTAAACAACTGAACTCATGTATACCAAATTAAATGTCTTCTTTCAAAATGACAATTTAAAAGT
Source organism: Girardinichthys multiradiatus (assembly GCF_021462225.1). Classification (NCBI taxonomy): domain Eukaryota; kingdom Metazoa; phylum Chordata; class Actinopteri; order Cyprinodontiformes; family Goodeidae; genus Girardinichthys; species Girardinichthys multiradiatus. The sequence goes on from NC_061796.1 coordinate 5,096,066, forward strand.
ATGTTTGGAAACTGGATCAACAACAAGCCAAAGCGCTTCCATTTTTAAAAACACATTAGATGAAGTGCAAGGAAATCTAAAATTATTTATATTGTAAAACCTAAAAGCCAGAAGGAAACTAAATCTAACAACCCACTGGCTTATAAAATGGAAACAGATTCAAATAATCTAGTTTTACTAGAAATGGACCCAGGAATTGGCTGTTGACTGGAATTGGTTCATTTAAGCCAAATCGAGTCAACATGGGCTTTCCAAATTTCTATCTTTTTCTGATCAGCTCTAAGCAATACCAGGTTGCATACTTCTGCAGTTTTGGTCAATTCTTACCCGATGACGTCCTGCCACAGGATTTCTACTTGCCATTATTTCAATTTGTACTTAATGCAAGGGTCTCTATGTTCTCTAGGGAACACTCAGAGAGAGTGCAGTTTGCTGTGACTAATGCTAACTGCACCCATAGCTAATAAACGATCCAGAGAGACTGTTTTAAATGTGAACTCTGTAGTCGTTATCCACTTGAAAATGTTAAAACTGTTTTACAGCGACTGCTCTCACACACTTGATGTGACATTGCCTCTGCTCCCAATATAAATAATTAATGATCATGCAGTGCAGAGAGCCAGGAACTATTTTGAGCCACATTAATAACAATTCTTAATCAGAAATCGGAACTGGTAAAAACCTCGGCAGGGTTGGGGTTACAACAAACCGATCCAGAACTTGATTGGTGCATCTGTACGTTTTTACAAGTAGCTGCTGCTCATCTTGCAGGTGTGAAATAAACAAACAGGTGGGAAAACGAACGAGATAAATACCACAGTTGTATGCCCAGCCTAATGTGCACACAGTATATTTATGGTTTAGGAATAGACTGGTAACATTTACAATGGATGAGCAGAAATTGTCTACAGCAGAACAGGCAATTCGCCCTCAAAAACAGTTATCTGATCTAAAAAGGAAATTAAATAAGACCACATGATTTTATTTTCCATCCATATTGGGACATGTTTTCAGTTCTGTTGTATATGGTTTTTATTTGCAAAAGCAGGCAAGCACGACACAAATATGCAGATATCGAAAGAATACTTGTATTGTTTTTAAACTGGTAGATTAACTTAACAGTTATTACTGAGGAGGGCATTAACCTGTCACTTCTGATAAATCATTTAACAAAAGGTCTCACAGGGTTGGAAGGCCAGATCAGGGTGCAGCTCTAGAAGGCTAAAAAGGTTGTGCAATGTGGCACGTGAGGGGAGAAAAAGGCTAAAACACAAAACTTGTTTGGCTACAAGATTAATGACTAAAATTAAGCACTGGACGGTATGAGGTTCCTATGGTATGGTAATAACCACTGTTTCATCTTATTTACAATAAGATTTAAAACAAAATAATGAAAAACATGACAACTTTATTCAGTCATACAAGCAAATATTCCACTTGCTGGTAGAATTTTATAACACACTGATTGTTGTAGATATAATAATGGTATATAAAAATAATAATTATGTTTTGCCACGAACACTTAAGGAGCCATTTCTGTCCATAGTGAGAGAAAAGTTAAAGAAGCCTACTTTCAGCTAGCTGACCAGCAGTGTTCAGCAACCAGTGGGGGATGGGCAGCGTTGCTCCATACAGCAGGTAGAAAACTTTGGTCACTGAAATCTTATTGCAGAGACTTTAAAACAGTTTGAATCGTCTGGCTGATGTTCTGTTTTTTTAACTGCATCTTTTTAAAAACTTGGTACCACTCACAAGCCTATGCCCAGACTACAAGCACATCTCTTACAAGACATTAAACAGCACAGACTGTCCATACCTGGTCATAATTGTCATGACCGTGAAAGAACGGCTCCTTCCTGAAGATCATGCTGGCAAGCATGCAACCCAGGCTCCACATGTCCAAGCTGTAGTCATACATCTGGAAATAACCAAGAATGAGTGAGAAGCTTCAACTAGGTTCCTTGACTAACAATAGATCACTCCTGTCATGGTGCCAATCCTTGGTTGCCTTTAAACCCACCTGGTAATCTACCAGCAGTTCAGGGCCTTTGAAGTACCTGGATGCCACTCTCACGTTGTATTCTTGGTTTGGGTGGTAGAACTCTGCCAAGCCCCAGTCGATTAGACGGAGCTACGATGACAAGTACAGGACATTTTCATATGCACACCAAGCCAGCAGCACAGACCGTGAGAAAGACGGGGCAAAATGAAAAAAAAAAAAAAAGAAATCTGCCAAAATTACCTTTCTGTGTTCATGATCGATCATTACATTATGGGGCTTGACATCCCTATGCATAATACCCATAGAGTGGCAGTAATCCAGAGCCTTTAACAGAAAACAGAAAGACAACGTTAACATTTTTCATATTTAACTTAAGCCAACATATTTCAATATACTGTAAAGGTGTCAACTAGGATGTAAAACCGTTAAATTTAAGGCTACATCTTACCTTTAAGATCTCATACATGTAGAACCGTATGTCAAAGTCTGACAGAGTCTGATACAATTGCTGACAGAAAATAAATATAAAAAGATTCAGTATTTGCAGAGTAAAAGAAAACAAACAAGCAAAAAACAGAAACATTCCTCTTACCTTGAAATCTGTGTTGTTCACATGTTCAAAGACCAGAGCTGGGGTTCGTGACTAAACAGAAAGAACAAGAAGTTATTTAAAAACGTAAATAACACACTTAAACATTTTACACGGCATAACGGAGGCCAAACATACCACAGGATCCTTGACAATATCTAAGAGTGAGATGATGTTTGGGCCACCCCTCAGATTCTCCAGGATCTTTATTTCCCTCTTGATTTTCTTTTTCTTGACAGGCTGAAAGACAGAAAAAGAGCCCTGTGAATGAACTGAAATGTCAGATTAGGAGCCACGTTTGCTGGACTATCACCATACCTTCAGTATTTTAACCACCACTTTTTCATTGTTTGTGATATTTATGGCTTCGAATACTTCACTATATTTGCCTCTTCCTAGTTTTCTGACGAGCTGATAGTCGTCTTGATTCCTGGAAAAAAAAGGAAGAAAAAGTTAGAACTAATCATGCCCAGAACAGTTAATGAACAGCAGAGACAAACCTTCGGCATTAATGCAAAGTCATATTACAGTCAGAATGACACGAGCTCACAGTTTCTGATCTTGTTGTCCAGAGAGGGGCCTTTACAACACTAGCTGACAACACGAAGGCAAAAGTTCTGTTATGAGGCAGATGAACAGAAAAAGCTGATGAATGTCGATAAGGTCTGACACCAGCTCCGCTAACACTGCACCAAACACGCCGAGCAACCTAAAAACAATCGTAATGCCCTCTCCCCGCAAACGCCTGTTTAGCGGCAACAATCTATCAGTCGGTTTTCTCGTGCCTTATGATAAAACATTTTTTTTAAACGAAGCGAGACAAAGACAGTGCGACAGTTTTTCCCCCCAGGCTGTTTCCTTGATGAACACTTGACAAAGTCCAAGAACACCACCATGCATACTTGGACTGATATCACATTGTCTTGCCTGTAAAGTCACTTGTTTATATACGTATATTTACGATATTTTTTTATTTACATTTGTACTGACAAAGAAAATAAAAATCTTCACTGAGAGCAAAGTGTACCGGAGTCAAATTCCTTATTTGTGTGCACAAACTTGGCAATAAAAATTGTTCTGATTTTATTTATCAGTTGAATAATGTTAGAAAGCTCAACTTTTAAAGATAAAATCTTTAAATCAAAAATAACCTGATATCTTGAAATCTCACTTCATATTACCAGGGAACGTTAAAGATTGACAAAAATAGTCATTTGTTTTATATTGTGATATATATCAATAGACTGATATGAAAAATATTGTGTAAATGTTCAATAATGGACCTGGACAAAAGTTGACTAGGCAGGAAATAAATCCTGCTGACTCTAGTTGATCAAAGAAATTATGATGCAAAATTGGCAAAAACATGGAAACCGAACAGGGCTGCTGCCAATTACATGTATATGGACCAGATTAGTGTTCTGCAAACTGCGGCTCTTTGGACCTTCCACAGTGACGCTTAATAACATGATAAAGACCCAACTAATGTTTTTAAAGATAGATATAATAACACATGCAGGTCTTAGCAGCTTTTCGTGGAATAATTACATTAAATTTCCACTACAGAAAGGCACTAAAACTACCAGTACTTTTTAGACCTATTTTCTTGCCTTTAGGTGAGAAACTTTTTTTTTTTTTTTTTACATCCTTTTCCACCAATATCAACATCCCCTAAACATCGCAGAAAATGTATCCATCTTCTTTTTGCAATAGACTTATGCTTTTCTTCATTTTAAAAGCAAAAAATAGAAATAAAATGGTGGTTTTTAAAAAATAATTATAGGTTGTCCTTTTCAAAAGGTCAACAAAGGTAGCATTTGTTGCTCTAAATGAGTTTTAATTTAGCAGGACTGAGAACGAAAATGGCTCTTTGGATTGTAAAGGTTGCTGACCCCTGCACTAGATTCATGTTTACGCTGCAAAAATGTTTTGCATGGACAAAATCCTTTTTACCCTGTAAAAATCTATCTTAGAATAGAACAGAATAATCCTCTTTGTCTCTCGGTGTATAAGCGGCACAAAGATAGTAAAATGGAAAAACAAAGATATGCGCACTGAATATAAGCAATAATACCACAAATTAAAAAAATCCCAAGGTGAATACTTTCATAAAGGATATAAACAGTCCTACTTGATCACGTCTACTGTGTGCTATAGAGGGAAGTATCACTTTTAAGGTTATATACCGTTTTACTGGGATTTGCCCAAATTAAGACACTAAAAATATTCTTAGATTGTAATTGTTTATATTTAAAAAAGGTACACATTGCCATAAAAGTATTTTTCTTTGAAATTCTAATATCATGACCCCTGCTGAAGTAATCTCTACAAGAATGCAGAATAAAAAGGAGAGAGTCAAACGTTCACTGAATGAGAAGTTTGTAGTGACCCAATTATGTGGCTTCAAGATGGCTGACTGCCTGCTTGTTTTACAGAACAAGTGTAGAATTGGCTCCAATACTGAGCTGGTGAAAAAAAAAAAAAACATAAAAACTGCATTTGAAGTTAGATTCTAGATTTAAACACGTGTACAGAACTATTTAGACTGGTCAGGATTCAATTAAAGAAAAAATATGCCAAATTCATATATATCTAGCTGAAGTTCATTTAGTCCAAACAGGAACGCATGCCTTGGCTGGAGGGGGAGTCTCTGCTTATTTCAGACGATTTTTGTATATAACTGTAAAACCTTCATAATATGTACAGATGCTATGTAACATTTTTGCTGGAGCTTAAACTGTTTCTACCCCTTTACAAGTTGAGGTCAGATGCCCAATATGGGAGGAAAGAAAGGGAATTCCATTAGTACAGTTATCTTGTGTCGAAATGCAAGAGCTTTCTTCCTTTGACTGAATAATTATTGGAAATAACCACATAAATATATCATTGTACTTTAGATGGCCTAACAATTTCTTACTTTTCAAACTGGAAAAAATAGGGACAGTAAAAGCAGTAATCAGTAAAAACTTAGTTGGATTCAACATTTCTGATGTTTGACAACAAAGAAAAGTCATGCCTACATAGGCAGGTATTACTTGACAGATAAGTTTTTTTTTTTTTTTATATCTACTAATTTCTTGGAACATTGATAAAGCACACAAAAACAACAGATTTCACTTTCCTTACCCCCATTCAACAACATGGGACTCATAGTCCCAGTATTCCCGTGGTCTTTGTGTGTTTACATCGGGGTAAACTCGGGAACGGCTTGGAACGGGGCCAGACATATTCTGTATAGGGTCTTTTCTAGATGTCCTACAATGAGACAGACACAGGCAAAACACACAAATTAGACCTATCCAGAACAACAAGGGCATGTATTCATAATACTGACACAAAAACATTTTCATATGTTGGTAGCTGATTTATTCTCCTGGAATCAGAAATAATACTTTTATAAACTAGCAATACCTGGGAGGTTTCCTCCAGGATTAACGGCGAAAGACGAAGTGAACAGGAGCTGCTGAGATGCCTTTGTTGTAGGAAAGCTAAACAGACATGAAAAAAAAATAAAGATGTGCTGTTAAGAATTAATTACTATACTGTGCAATCATTAAGCTTAATAACCTAAAGTGTAGTTTAAATCTTAAGCTTTGACTGGATAAAGAATCACTTTGTTTCATGGTTTAAAAATAAACGCCTGCCATATAACCTTAAAAAATAAACCGTTTAAAACACATCAAGCAGAAAAATAAATAATTCTCAGGAGTTAAGCAGTTGGTGCATGAGGTGTTTGCATATGATGGCGTATGAAATGGAGAAACCTGGTTGTTAAATGGGGGCATCCAACCAGTCTAATCGGGAGGCACAGGGCTCAGTACAGTCATCACTGGGGGCTACAACGACTACCTCCTGTTGGAAAGAGGGAGTAGAAAGTAGGCTGAGTATAATCAATTAAGTCAATTAGCCAAACATGAGCAAAGTATGTGAGCCAGCGCACGCCAACGAACGAAGCTAATGGGACTGCATCTACTAAACGCAAAAAAAAAAGAAATACGTCAAATAATCAGTCCAGAGACTTACACGCGCTAATTTAAAACCGACTAATCACCTGGATAATTTGATTTAATAGATGAAAGCAGTCACAAACCCAGTGCGGCCTACGACCTGGTGGAGTGCTAACGGTTAGAAGCTAGCAGTAGAACCGGGAAGCTGGCAGAGGTACTAACTGGTTAGCATTAGCTCGTCAACAGCAGAGTGAAAAGCCGGTTCTAAAGTCACAGCCAGTTCTCGACCACGGTACAATGTAGTATCGTGATTGAATCAACATTTAGCTTTCAAATATCTAACTCAACACCCGTTAGGTTATTATTTATGTTGGACTTTATAACAAGCTTCGAAAATAGACACATTTTCCTAAGCTAAAATGGTGCTAAACTAGCAGGCTAGGGGAGTGAATAGACTGCTTTCTGGCGAGGCAACTGGCTGACAACGCCTTGACAAAACACCCCACGAACACCGTGTTCAAGCACACCGGATACAAGAATAAAATACCTCTTCTCAGCTTTTCAACCCGTCTAATAAAAACAACGCGAGGTATAAAACATCAAGGATTTGCGATTAAATAACACGATTACCTCTCAGCGTTGTTGGGACGTCAATATGGCGATGCTCGAGACCAAGAGCTTAATGCGAAAGGTATTTCCAGTAGGGGGCGCTCATTCTTTTCTGCTTTCCACTGAGAGATTTTTCGCTTCTTCGGCCACCAACGGGTCTGCCTGCTTGAAAGACAAACTTTGATCTACACGTGTTTGGGAGTGGACTTAATCTGGAATGTTACGTTTTATCAAGTTAAACATACGCATAATAAAGCCTAATCAAAACGGATGGTTCAGTCCACAAGCAACGCAACGTCCTCTATAGATCTTAAGATAAAGCTGGGGAATGTGTTTCTTACATTTAATGTGACTGCGGCATTTATTTTTTTTATTTTTTTATCGTGTCCTGTCCGGCAGAGTAGAGCTCAGAATTGTTGTCTGAGTGCCAATAAATTGTCCAACAGATTTACTTTCACAAGCAGAGCATCGCAGCTAATGCTTTAAAGCTCTGCTTGATATTTATAAAATAAACTTTATTATAAACTTCTCTGGGAATATTTCAATTGTTACGGACACGGTAACTGAAATGAAAAGGAAAAAAGAAGCTCAAAAAAGAGAGATGGGGAAAAAGGGGAGAAAAGGAAGAAAGAGTGGAGGAGAGAAAGAAGGATGAAGAGAATACAAGATTACACCCTGCTTGCTTATACACCTGCAACTTTTTTTTTTTTTAACAAAATAGTACACGGTAATTCTGAATGTAAAATGTACTTAGTGAGAGGTGCAGCCCAATATAGAACATCTGTGTATCTGTCAACACCTGAAGCTTAACACCTGTGAGTATGGGTGTGGACGTGCTTTTGTATACAAGGTTTCTCCAAAAAATATGCAATAGCGAGTGAGGACCCACATGGTCCCTGGACGGACACTGAGGAGATCTGAGTCACAGACATCTAAAGGCCCCCCAAAGCACAGGAACCCCAGGAGAACCACCGCCGGGACTACCGCAACCCCCCCAGAGAAGAGCAGTGGAGAGTCCCAAGGGAACCACCCAGCAGCGACAGTGCAGAAGCCCCAGGGAGCCGCAGCGACGAGCCCACAGGCTCCGCCGGCAGCCGTCCACGCCCGAGCAGATCCAGCCATGGACCCAGAGGCCCAAGACCCCGGGACACACCACCCCCCAAGCAGAGGCCCGACAGAGTCCAGGGGGCCTGGCCCCGGCAAACAGCCACCGGGAGTGAGCCAGCCCACACCAAAGCACCCGGCCGCGGACACCGAGAACCACAAGTACACCAGCGGGCAGAGACTCCAACCACCGGCAGGCGGTGTGGCGGGGAGGAAGCTGATCCAGGAGAGGGAGCAGTTCAAGACCCAACCTGTCGCAAAAAAAACCCCAAAAAAAACAGGCACACACAGTCACAATCACCCACTCCCACCCTCATGCATACACATAAAATCCCTCACACCCAACGTAAGGATAAACAACAGTGGACGTCATACGCTCACTCACACTCCCCATGCATACTCTATACATCCCAGGTCCAGGCGCCAGTACCCCCTCGGGGCAACCAGCCCCCGGACCCAGGAGGTGGTCCCCTTCCCTCCTGGGGCAGAGGCAGGCAGACAGCGCCGGTACTGCCCCGACCCGGGTGACCCCGGCCCAGCTCCCGCCCCCCTGCCCCAAACCCAGTCCCCAACAACCCCCATCCACCTCCGGAGAGTGGGCTATGTACAAAAGAGGGGTCCACATGGCCCAAAGCAACCCGCCAACCGGAGCCGCCCCAGGACGGAGCAGTCCCGACCCCCCAACGAGCTCCGATCCCAACCCCATGAGTCTCCCACCCCCAGTGAACCTCAACAAGAACCTCCCCACAGGGCCACCCCCAACAAGGACACCGATATCGAACACATCCCCCAAAACCCAAACAGCACGAATCCCCACCCCCACAGGGGCACAACCCCACAGGTGAACTCCGTGGCCGAGAAGCCGATGAAGCCACACCCACACAGCGCAAGCTCCACACAGAGCCCCGCTCTAAGAACCCCTGCCGCTCCCCCTCCACACAGCGCGCCGCAAGGCAAGGGCCCCGCGCAACGCCACCCCCGCCCACCGCAAAAGGGCAGACCCCACCCAGCACCGCACCCACAACCGGACCCCCGACCCCACACCATGATGGGACAAACTCATCCACCAAGAGGTCCCCGGCCAGCGGCAGTCACCCAGGGCCAGTGACCCCACCACGCCCCCCCCCTCAGCAACAAAAAACACTACATCACTGCCACTGCAACGACCGCCCAGGGAGAAACACTATCCAGCTCAGCTCCACCATCGCCGCCCAGCCGATCCAAACGCCAGTGACCCCACGCCCTAGAAGTGGACACAACCCCTCCACCCCACAGGCTGCAGCCCCTTCACGCCACCCCACAGGCCGCAGCCCCTCCACGCCACCCCCCAGTCCACCGCCCCGATCCCCCTTTGGACAAGACAGCCAGCAGAGCAGCACACCTCCAAGCCCGCCCAACCCCCCCAGACAGTGCCAGCTGCCCCAGCCCACCAGTCCACGAGAGGGATACATGCACCGGCCAGGGACCTGGGCCATGCAGGCCAACTGCTCCAGGCCAAGCACACCCCGCCAGCCGCAGTCACAAGACATGCTCTGCCGCCCCACCACAGCCCAGCGCCCGACCCCGGGCCAGGACTACAGAAGGAAGCCGTGGAAAGAAGGCCACGGCGGCCCCAGTTACCGGACACCTGCCAACCCCACCCCCAAACTCGGGGGCGCCCAAGCCCGCCGGCCACCCGCACCCCCGCATGGCCATGAAGCAGTCCAGCTGGCCAGCCCCTCCATCAAAGCGGGGCCACATCCCAATAAACGCCGGCTAAGACCCCCCCGCCGGAGCCTGGCACCCCCCCAGCCGGCAGACCAGGGCCCAAAGCCAGGGGCCGAGATCCAAGGGAACCCAAGCGATCCCGAGAGAGCCGAAACGCCAGCCCAGCACCAGACAAGACCTGACCCCCAACCCCAGCTCAGACCCGACTAGAGGGCCCACTCCCTCTCCCGGCCTCCAACCACAGATGGGAAATAGCGAACGGGGGTGTGAAAAGACCCCAAGCCTGCCTCCGCCAGCTCAAATGTGGTGTTGATGCATGTTGTTGTAGGGTGCATTTAAAAAGAAAAACGGTGGGGAAGAGGGTCTGCCCCCCCCCATTCTGAACCCTCAATGTCTACATGCAATTATACCCATAGAGGTGAGCGCAGGCACCAGAGGTTAGGCTACTAGGATATCCGTCCCCCCTGGTGCCATTGAGTGCGCCCACCCCCAAGACCCTACATGTGAATGTCATGAAAATGTTATAAGTGAGAGTGTCTAAGTTGTACAATAAAATTGGGGCACAGGCTGCCATGGGACCGCAGAGATGGAAAACCCTTGCGGCACTCCGATGGCGCACCCCCACCCCAAGGCCCTCCATGAGTGGTATTGTGATGGAGCTGGCAGAGGGAGGTGTCCAGGGATGGGGAGGGAAGGACTGGGGGGCAAACCACTCTCCCAGGGAGCCAGCTCCCCGGCTGACCCCAATAGGCACCCCCGTTTGCCGAGTCCCAACAAGGGAGGGAGGCATAGGCACATCTGCCGGGCAAAAAACTAGGGACAGCTAACAGGCCCCGAGAACCAACTGAAAACCGGGACCAACGTCCCCAGCCCCTCAGACCCCAAACCCCAGCCCCGTTACTCAGTCCGCCGCCCGAAGTAGCCACCGACCCCCAACAAAAAGGACCAGAGCAAAAATGATAGAGCCAAGCCAGACCGCAGATCCCCCCGAGCCAGCACCATAGCAACACCACCCATCCTTCTGTGCATTCGTAGGGGCACGGCGAGAACCACTAACCCCAAGCACATCGAACCCACCAGGAACCATCCAGCAAATGAGCAAACTCCACCCCAGTACGAGGCCGAGACGCCCGACGTAAGCGCAGAACCCAGCGACGCTCGCCCTGCCGCACCCACGCCCGGAGGTCAGAGCCGCCGCGCAAGAGGACCCACTCAGTGGCCCACAAAAGGCAAGAGAGCCCACAGAGCCAAAACCAAAACCCATTCAGAAGCCGAGACCAATCCACTCCGAGACCAACCCTGGCCAGCCTGCACACTCGAACCATGCAGACCCCTCCGAACCCCCTCCCCTAGACAGAAAAGGGACCAGCGTCAGTAACCGGAACCAAGACAAGGAACCAGAAACCGAGCCGGAACCACCCAAGACCAAACAACGCCCCCAACCATCCAAGGCCAACCACCCCAGAAGGCAACCTACACCCACCCCAACATTCGAACAACTCCCAGAGCACATAAGACACTGGACACCCAGGTTGACCCTGCCCCACCCCCTCCCGCAGACCCTCCTCCCCGCCAGCAGAATGTGCTCCTTGAAGGAAGGAGCACCTGCAATGAGATTGGACCTACCTGCCAGTTTTGGAGGCCCTTATGCCCACCGATACACCAAAGGTCCCCGAGCCAGGGCCGGGTGACTGTGGCTTTTAAATATATACTGTGGAAAAAGAGGGATTTTCCCATTTTCTCATGTTATAGTCACAGACTTCGTTGTATTTTATTTGGATTTTATGCGACAAATATAAAGTTAGACTCAACATGTTTTCCAAATAAAAATGCGAAAAGCTTCAGAATCAGCTTTATTGCCACGTTTGTACATGCAAACAAGGAATTTGACTCCGGTACACTTTGCTCTTTGGTTTTGTTTTTGCATTACAGAATATACATATTTACAATGTACAATATACACATATATAAATAAAAGGTGCATTTGCAACATCTGTATGCTGTTGTTTAGTACTCTATAGTACGCTTTGAGTGTCTCATTGCTGAAAGGCGCTATATAAATAAATTTACCTTACCTAACCTTACCTATTGAATGTTCAGCAGAGAAACAGCCTGGGGGAAGAAACTGTCTCTGTGGTGGCTGATTCTAGTAATCAGTGCTCTGTAACAGCGGCCTGAAGGTAAAACTCTAAACAGTTTATGTACAGGGTGTGTGGGGTCTGCAGAGATTTTAGCAGCTCTTTTCCTAACCCTAGACCTGTATAAGTCCTGGATGGCGGGAAGGTCAGCCCTGATTATTCTTTCTGCAGTCCTGATTATTTGTTGCAGTCTGCATCTGTACTGTTTTGTGGATGAGCCAAACCACACTGAGATGGATGAAGACAGGACAGACTGAATGATGGCAGTGTAGAAGATGACCAGTAGCTCCTGTGGAAGGTTGAACTTCTTGAGTTGCCTCAGGAAGTACAGTCTCTGCTGGGCCTTCTTCCGAACAGTATCTATGTGTGAGGACCATTTCAGGTCCTCAGAGATGGTGGTTCTTAAGAACCTGAACTGGTCCACGGCCGATACAGTGTTGTTGAGGATGGTGAGGGAGTGATGGGGGTGGTGTTCTCTGAAAATCCACCACCATTTCCACAGTCTTGAGTGGGTTGAGCTTGGTCCGAATAAAGACAAACCAGAGAGCTCAAATAACTAAAGTTGGATGAACCAGAATGTAAAGTAACAGAAATCTACCGGGGTTGCGAGAGCTGTCTAAACCACTCTGAAAACCTTCAGCCTATTTTGACAACCAATAATGTAATTGCTGCCAGAATTGTAAGAATTTTGGCAATTTTAAATGCAATAAAACAAATAATGTAATAACTTGCCAATATTGTAAAACAGTTTATTAGCCAATAATATACAGTAATAACATTTAGCCAGTAATGTTGTTTGGTTAATGCTGAGCAAACAAATGTACACCACGACTGTTGTCATCTTCCTGATTTCTTGCCCTTTCCAATAAGAGATCAAACTACCAAATGCACTTAATAGTGATTAATTGAGTCGAGGATTGATTTCAGAGTTGCCTAATGCGTATCATGATGAAAACATATGAAAACTTTGAAATCCACTATACCTATTTTTAGAAAATGCAAACAAAACAAACAAAAAAAATCCCTGCATGTTTTTTTTTTAGTGAGAAGAGGAAGTACCGTGTACTAGAGGGAGGTGGTGTACCTGTGTCCTGGACAAGTGGATGCATGTGAGCTGCTGAAGTTCAGGATTCTCAGCTTTTAAACCAGTTAATGGGGTTTTACTATATTAAACACACAGCTGATGCGCACTGATGGCATCCTCACATAGGTGTTACCATGGTCCAAGTGTGTGAGGGCTCTTTGTAGAGCCCAGGTTCTTTTTACTATATATGGAATCATGATAGTACAGTGCAGTATATCAGAATGTGAGAAAACAAGTCCGTTTTTTTTTTCTTTATTAGTGGTTTCATGTTTTTGTTGTTTTAAATATGGAAAGAAAATATCACTAAATTAAAACTTCTGCTCATTCATTTTTGAGCACACAAAAGAAAAAAATTGAACTTGTCCCACAGACACAAGTTAGCATTTTTAAACTGTTTTCCTTTGTTAGTTAAAAACAGGGGGACATTTTATGAATGGGTATTAATGAAAAAAACAACTCTGGTCATTATTTCAGTGGTTACTTTGGTCAAAGAAAAGGTTAGAGAGCATTCTCTGAAGTAACCAGCCACCTGTAATCAGCACATATTAGAGGGTTAGACCCCTCTCTTCCGTGAATCCGTGTGCTAAGAAGTGTTGTTTTCAAGTTGAAAGGGAATGAATAGGCCCTTGTAAACTTATCACATTCCAATTGTTGCTCTTTGGCACAGAAATGACACAGTGTGCAACACACAGATGGAGTCTTTGACTATACAACTCATTCTGATCCATCTGGCCAGAATCTGTAATTAACTTCAGTGCAGCCTTGATGTGGGAGTGCATAAAAAGCCCGAGTGCATGGACTCTTACCGACATACAGAAGACACAGCTGGGGAAAGTGAGGAACAATGAAGGGGTAAGAGTTTTATTCTCAAGTTGAGATGCATTTTAATTTTTACCTGCATACAAATAAAATTAGAGCAAACTTTTCTCTGGTTCAGCTTCATGTTTTGTCTGCTGCTGCTGCCATTTGCTGTCATGGCAGTACAAGGCCAAATAAGAGGTAAACAACATGAACCTAACATTTGTTTTTTTTTATTTAAAACCAATTTTTAGAGAAAAATGTTCCAAACCATTAAACCAGGCAGAGGGAATATAACCATGTTGTTCTTTTTTTCAAGCTCAAAGGCGACATGTGTTGATCTTTCTAAATGGTGAGAGTTGTAATCACTTTTTTCTGCCTTTGTCATCTGATGTTTGTGGAATAATGCATGTTTGAAATGATCACGACGTTTATTTGTTTTACAGAGGGACTTGGAGCAACCACTGAAAGAGCCACACCTGCTAAAGTCACAGGTCGGTACATTACGGACATTTTGATTTGTCAAAGCAAAGTCAGGTCTTCATTGTTGATCTCAATAGATCCTCAAACGTTCTTTTGGTTCCCTTTTAGATTCTTAAAACAGAATAAAAACTGGGAAGAGAAACCTACACATGGTCATTTTGTTGTTTTAACCTTAATCTTTAATGAATACTAGAACAAATATATGAGAATATGTCTTTACATTTTTCTCACCTTTACAGCAAAGAGAAATCCTGGTGATAGACCACTGAGGAACCAAGATTCCGATGGTATATATTATATTAGTGGAGTGTAAACATGTTTATTAATCAGATTAAATACAGGTCCTTCTCAAAAAATTAGCATATTGTGATAAAGTTCATTATTTTCCATAATGTAATGATGAAAATTTAACATTCATATATTTTAGATTCATTGCACACTAACTGAAATATTTCAGGTCTTTTATTGTCTTAATACGGATGATTTTGGCATACAGCTCATGAAAACCCAAAATTCCTATCTCACAAAATTAGCATATTTCATCCGACCAATAAAAGAAAAGTGTTTTTAATACAAAAAACGTCAACCTTCAAATAATCATGTACAGTTATGCACTCAATACTTGGTCGGGAATCCTTTTGCAGAAATGACTACTTCAATGCGGCGTGGCATGGAGGCAATCAGCCTGTGGCACTGCTGAGGTCTTATGGAGGCCCAGGATGCTTTGATAGCAGCCATTAGCTCATCCAGAGTGTTGGGTCTTGAGTCTCTCAACGTTCTCTTCCCAATATCCCACAGATTCTCTATGGGGTTCAGGTCAGGAGAGTTGGCAGGCCAATTGAGCACAGTGATACCATGGTCAGTAAACCATTTACCAGTGGTTTTGGCACTGTGAGCAGGTGCCAGGTCGTGCTGAAAAAGGAAATCTTCATCTCCATAAAGCTTTTCAGCAGATGGAAGCATGAAGTGCTCCAAAATCTCCTGATAGCAGGCTGCATTGACCCTGCCCTTGATAAAACACAGTGGACCAACACCAGCAGCTGACACGGCACCCCAGACCATCACTGACTGTGGGTACTTGACACTGGACTTCTGGCATTTTGGCATTTCCTTCTCCCCAGTCTTCCTCCAGACTCTGGCACCTTGATTTCCGAATGACATGCAGAATTTGCTTTCATCCAAAAAAAGTACTTTGAACCACTGAGCAACAGTCCAGTGCTGCTTCTCTGTAGCCCAGGTCTGGGGAATGCGGCACCTGTAGCCCATTTCCTGCACACGCCTGTACACGGTGGCTCTGGATGTTTCTACTCCTGTCAGTCCACTGCTTCTGCAGGTCCCCCAAGGTCTGGAATCGGCCCTTCTCCACAATCTTCCTCAGGGTCCGGTCACCTCTTCTCGTTGTGCAGCGTTTTCTGCCACACTTTTTCCTTCCCACAGACTTCCCACTGTGGTGCCTTGATACAGCACTCTGGGAACAGCCTATTCGTTCAGAAATTTCTTTCTGTGTCTTACCCTCTTGCTTGAGGGTGTCAATAGTGGCCTTCTGGACAGCAGTCAGGTCGGCAGTCTTACCCATGATTGGGGTTTTGAGTGATGAACCAGGCTGGGAGTTTTAAAGGCCTCAGGAATCTTTTGCAGGTGTTTAGAGTTAACTCGTTGATTCAGATGATTAGGTTCATAGCTCGTTTAGAGACCCTTTTAATGATATGCTAATTTTGTGAGATAGGAATTTTGGGTTTTCATGAGCTGTATGCCACAATCATCCGTATTAAGACAATGAAAGTCCTGAAATATTTCAGTTAGTGTGCAATGAATCTAAAATATATGAATATTAAATTTTCATCATGACATTATAGAAAATAATGAACTTTATCAAAATATGCTAATTTTTTGAGAAGGACCTGTAATATCACCAACATACATAATTTACAGATTTGTCTGAGATGCAATCAGCTGAGAGTTTTGTCACCACTGGCTATCCAGGTATATTAAATATATGAATTATTCCTGACTTTATATTTATAAATTATATTTATTTTCACAAAAATAAAGTAAACATGTTCTTTATATTTCAGGACCTGATCAAAGTGGAAGTGAAAGCAAAGGTGGAGTTTGAACCTTAGTCTCCATAGTTACAGTCCCTGCAAATGTATTCATACCCTTCAACATTTCTTATAATTTTGTCACATTACAGCCACAAAAGATTTTATTTGATAGGCCAACCCAAAGTAGTGTATAAACGTGGATTAGAATGGAAAGGATTTATGACTCACATTGTTTCAGGTCTTGCAGTCTAACAGGTTTTCTTCTAGGACTGCCCTGTATGTAGCTCCATTCATCCTACCAACAACTCTGACCAGCTTTCCTGGCCCGTCTGAAGAAAACTAATTCCCACAATGTGATGCTGCCACCACGATGTTTCATGGAGGAAACAATGTATTTTCACTTGGGCTGTGGATCTCTGCAGCTCCTCCTGAGTTATCATTGGCCTCTTGGCTGCTTCTAATTTACACTGTTCTTGCCTGGGATGACTGGCAAGGTAGAAGTTCTTTCTGATTCTGGATGATGGATTTATCAGTAATCTGTGAGATGTTCAAAGCTTGGGATGTTGTTTAACCCTGCTCTAAACAACCCCACAGTTTCGCCTACTATGTTCCTTGGTGTTTTTCTCTAACAAACCTCTGAAGCTGCCACAGAACAGCTGTATTGATACTAAAATGAAATTACAAACAGGTGGGACTCTATTTACAAATAAGATGTGATTGCACCAGATTTTATTTAGGAGCTATAGGAGCAAGAGGGAGATGAATACAAATGCAAGCCACACGTTTCAGATTTTTATTTGTAAAAAAATTTAAATGGATCTCATTCTTTTTGCAATTATGGAGGAGTTTATATTGGAATATCAAATAATACCCCAATAAAACACAATTAAGTTTTTAGTTGTGACATGGCAATATATGAAAGGTCCAAAGAGTATGATTACCATTGCAAGGGACTTCATATGTTGATTAAGATGTCATGAAGAAGTTTAATTCCTTACAGAAACATCTAAAGACAACGACAGCTATGAAGTTATTGATCCCAAAGCTGGAGTGAAAGGACACGTAACATCGAGGAGAAAAACACGAGTGGGAACAGACAACATGCAGCTGCTGAACAGGACCAGCAGGCTTGTTCAGGACAGTAGCAGCCAGGAACAAATCAAAGCTCAAGTAAAGCTACAGGAAAGTGGTGGTCAGACTGATCTGGATAGGGAAGATGGAATGATCATGAGATCTGGAAGAGCCACTCAAAGCACAAGACTCAGACTACAGGCTGAGAGAGCCGACCCAGATAAAGCCAGGGAGACATCTTGGAAAAGCTCGAAGAGCAACAATGGAAAACCGGCTGTGGGGCGCAACAGTGAAGGCAAGACCAGTTATTGTACTGTATGTAAGGCAACCAAAGGTTTTCAAAAGAAATAATAAATTGTGAAAGGTGAAATATGTTTTAAAAACTCATTATTCCCACAGAAACCAGAGAATACATCAGCTCTGAAACTTTTGGTAGGCACACATTTCTTTTCCTCAAATGAGAAAATGAGCAACTGATTATTGATGCATGCACTTCTCCAGAACAATGTTTTTTTTTGCTTATTTTTACTTTTACCTCACAGATTCCAGCAGTTTATCTGCTCCTGTCAATTCTGGATGAAGGTTTGTTTCTCCTGGGTTTTGATCTGAAGCTCATCATGTTTCTCTTAATATTGAACATCTTCCAGTATGTGTGCGTGCAATTTAATCTGCTCTAATTGTGTACACCTATTTTCCTCTATGTTTTTCAGAGCTGCTTCCTTTTGATGCATCAGAAGCCACCATGTCTTGACTCATCAGACGCAGACAGAATGCGGCCAAATACAGATAATGCTAGGGATTTTTTATTACCTCCAAATAGAAGCATTGCATCCAGTTTTTGTATTTTGATCATGTGAAGATATATGAGATTTTCATTGGATCTTGTATTGGGTGTAAAGCAAGAACAGGCTGCTTGTAATAAAAGCCGATGTAAGGAAAACGTAATCAAGGTAAATAATATGAGTTTTTCACGATTTTCACCAGTTTGTCTGAGGCTAAACATTGATTGTAAAGTTGGGCTTTACTCATTGTTAAATACAACAAATTGTACAAACGCAACATGCACTGAATGTCACGCTTAACTTTACATTCTCATTGAGCACAATATAAATCATCTACATAAAAAAACATTCAGGTACTGCACAGTTTATCATTAGAATTATGCTGAATTAAAAGTTACAAAGCAAGATGTATACAAAGGATTATTAGACACAGTTATTTTACACATTTTAAAGTTAGTTGCAGACATTAATGTTGGGAATTTTTACAGCTTTCCACATCCTGTCATTTCTTAAAGTGTCGGAGCTCATTGTAGATATCTGACTGGACTCCATGTAATTCCTTAAAAGTAATGTAAACAAATCAAACATATTTTTATAAAAACATTCAATTAATGTTCTCTAATTTGAAGGCTTAATATTTTACCTGGTATGGAGACTCCGTGACTTCTGGTGTCATTTTCTTTGAAGCAGATGAAGGCAGATTTCTTCTACCTATTTACACCAAGGTAAAGGATTAATGCACTCCCCATGAGTCAGAGAAAAACACAAAACATCAAAAAACAAATGTGCAGAAATGCACAGGCTCACCATCATGAGACTCCTGCTCCCTTCTTCTCCTGCGGCGACTTGCGAAGCAGAACACAGAGATGATGAGGAAGACGGTCAAGATAATGTCGGAAGCAATAATACCAAACACAGAGCCCATGTTTATCAGGTAGCAGGGGCCACATTCTGTGAGGAAACATTTTAAAAAGGGATTTGAAACAGAGCAAAGCATCATATCACTGCGTATCTCTGAAGCAAAAGGTTGAGGACATCTACCTTGCTGTCCTTCCTCTGAGCCTGCAACACGTAAAGGTAGTACAATTTCAGAGTCCACATATATCTACACCTTTGCTCTCTGGCAGTGTGAATATATATGACTCACCAAACATGGAGCCCACAATACACAGAGCATCAGGCATCTTCGCAGTTGAGGGGGAAGTGAGAATCCAAAGACCAGCAGTTGTTTTGTGCTTTGTTAAAAGGCTGCTTTGTGGTGACCCTAAAAAAGATGCTGGGGATCCGAGTGCGGAGGATTCCAGTCTCCACGGCCAGTATTATTACCAGGGTGGAGGTTTTTTAGTAAACCGAGAGTCTGTAAAAGAAGGAGGAGCACGAAGAGGGAGTCCAGTGACAGAAGAGGAAGTTGGTCTTTCTGTTTCGTCTCTTTTCTATCACATGTATTATCTGTAACACTGGTCTACCCAAGAACAGAAAGTCTCAATTTCATCTCCAGGATTCAGACCATGATCGATATTATATTATAATTTAAATAGAATAATAATTTTTAAAAAAGCAGCAGCAGCCAGCAGCATCAGGTCACTTTATCACGCCCATCGTGTTAAAATAAAAGTGTTTGTATCTTCAAATGGAGAGTTTCCTTATCCTGTGTGGTTGGGTGCAGGTGGCTGGCCGCTGTCACTGCCTCCTTGTCTGAAGGCCCTCGACCGCAGCTTTTATCTGTAGCAACGCTGTCCTGTCAGCAAAATGAAAGTAAACCTTGTGTTCAATGCTTTTGTTTGGAAACACATCTTTTTATGATCCAAAAACAAATGTTATATCTGTAAAAAACTATCAAATACAGTGCTTTCTCAAATTATTCATAGACACATGAGCCTATTCGTAACTATTGTCACATCCCGACTATAAACTTCAATGCATTTTATTGGGAAATTTAATGTGTTAGACCAACACAAAGTAGTTCATAATTGTGAAGTGGAAGGGAATGTTTATAGAATGTTTATTTCAAAGTTGTTTATTTTATTACAAATAAGAAGTTTCTTTCTTCCTTTTGTGCTGTCCCTGCTGAGGAAAAATTTCCCCACAGCATAATGCTTCACCATAGGAATGGCCAGATGACGTTCACGGCTGGAGGTTTTCCTGTTGAGAGATTCTCTCACCTGAGTTGTGCATCTCTGCAGCTCCTCCAGATTTACTATGGGCCTCCTGGTTGTTTCTCTGATCAGTGCTCTCCTAGCTCAGCTGATCACTTTAGGTGGACAGCCATGAATTGGCTGGTTTGCAGTAGTGCAGCCTGCTCTCCATTTTCAGATGATGGACTGAACAGTTCTTAAGTAGTTCCAAGCTAATTGTTTTAACCCTAACCCTGCTTCAAACTTCTTCACAAGTTTATCCCTGACTTGTCTGTTGTGTTCCTTGGTCTGTTCACACATTTCTCTTACAAACATCTGAGAACGCCACAGACCAGTTGTATTTATACTGAGATTAAACTACACACATGTGATCTAGTTAATTATCATGTCTAAAGACATTTGGTTACACTGGATAGGATTTAGGCTGGTGTTATCCAAAGTACGTCCTAAAAGGCATGGATAGTGCATGTTTTAGATGTTTTCCTGATTCAACTCACATGATTAAAATAACTTGAGGACCTAAGGTGGAGATTTAGTAGCATTATACTAAATGGGGCTGAATACATGCCACTTTCCAGATTTTTATTGAAGAAGTTTTCTTATTTTTTTTTTCCCCACTCTTCAATTAAACTCTACTTTGTGTCGGTCTAAAATCCTAATACATGAAAATAGCCAATAAAACCTGGTTGAATCAATAAAAATGTTATAACGGCATTTATCTTGTATCATCAGGATATCTGAAAGATCAGTCTGTAAGAAAGCTGACAGAATATTTGAATATAAATGAGAGAATAAACACTTTCATGAAGATTTAGATTCTATTTTATAATATTAGTATTTATTTAGCTCTTTCTCATCATAATAAGTTTTAATAAATCTATTTTACAAAAAGTGATTTTGAACTTTAACTATGCTTTCACATAGTGTTCAATAAATTTGGGGTAAGAAATTTAAATACTATATGTATTGAATCTGTTTAATAGATTAGCTGCACATTCTGAAATGAGTGAACAAAAAACAATTGTTATTCAAAATGCACAAATATTTTGAGATATAGCTGTAATTAACCAATAATCTGAATTCTTTGTCAGATTGTAAAATGTTAATCCTGTTCATTTTTCTCAGGACACCTTAGTCTTTGGTTTATTTTTCAGTTTTTATGTTTATATGTTGGTCTCTGTTAAGGCAACTGAGCTCTAAATTTCTGGAATGTACTTCTGGAATAAATGTATGAACACTTCAAAGAACATAATGAATCATTTCCAAAAGTCGTGGTAGTACGTCTACTGATTTTACAACCCATTAATTAAAGCTCGCACCATTTTTGCAGTTACTTTAGCAGAGTTGGATGCTGTCTTTTAAACTAACCATATCAACAGAAAGTCAGACTTGTGGAAATAAACAAATTGGGTTTGGTTCTCTCCAAAGTTAGACAAATAGTGAGGCAAAACTGACAGATAAGGCATGAGTTTCCACGATAGGTTTTTTCTTTTGTTCAAGTACAAAATGAACAAACTGTGTAGACAATAAAGAGGCAGATCAGCCAGATAATACCGAGATATAAGACTGTCCAAGCAGCGGTTTCACTGCAGGATTTGATCACCATAGCAGAAAGATATCTGATCCGGTCTCCAAAACAAGCTGCAATGCTCAAAGGTCACTGTTAACCACAGTGATGGATCAGAGAAGAAAAAAAATAGAACGTACAAAACATTACAAATCTCTAAATTTGCATCAAGAAATTTTTAAGCAAACTCAAAATAATTTTTAAATAAATTGCAGCAAAGATCTTTGAAAAGAAATCTGTGAGGTTTTGCTGAAAACATTTAACATGATCAGTAAAATGGTTCAGGAATAAACTGAGGTGTTGAGGAGTCCAAAATAAAACAAACACGTATGGTTTAATTTCAGTTCTTTGATTCTGCTCTATCAAACTTGATTTGTGTCCTTCAAGAAAGAAATACTTCATACTGATCACATAAGACTTGCTTTCCACTGATTTGTTCAAGTGAAACAAACTTACCAGACACAGGTTTGAGAAATTGACAAAGATGAGAGTTAAAATCTGAGATCAGAAAATTCTTACAATAACAACTTAATAGTTTGACAGAGAAACAGAAACTGTCAAAATCTTCTTTATAAAATGTCATAACTCATTTTCAGCCTGCTTTGTCTAAGATAATCTATGCCCAAAGCTATCTGCAGATGGTGCTGTTCAGTAGTAATACCCAATATATAATGATTATTGACAACACTCAACAACATTTTCTCGGTTCACGTTGTTTATTTCCTTTATCGACACACTTACAATTCCACGTGAACACCTTTTATTTACAAAGTTTGCAAAAATATAAAAAAAAAGAATAAAATAATTATTTTCACCTTTAATAACTTTGACTAAATAAAATATAATATGGCAAATAAAATGTATTTAGTAGGTGATTAAAATACCTAAAGAAAAATTAGGAACCTTAGCAAATGTCATTATTTCTAAGATAGTATTTTACAAATGTGAGTTCTCCATGATTGTTAACACCCATGGTAAAATATATTAACAAATTTATCAATTTCTTCTTTTATTGCAGCAGCAGCATAATTTTACACTAAATGTTTTTTTTTTTTTAGAAATCCAACCTTTCATTAGAGTAGATTTATTCAGTTGAGAATAATAATAAACAAAAAACAATCATTGAAAATAATTGTATTAAGCAAAATTAATGGTGTCACTCTTAGTGGTGCCCCTAACAATGACATGAAGGAAACTAAACTGAAAATTTTTTTCAGTTAATCAGAGCATCACAAAACTTACGGGCTGGTTTCTTGGGGCACAGATATGATGTGACACTAAAGATAATTTCTCTTCACTGCTCTTCAAAATGGGAAAGATAAGAGCACATGACATTCAAATATGCCAGATGTAAATAGCTGCTCACCAGACCTTGCCCATATCTTTGAAATTATAGTTATAAAAATGTTTACAACAACTAGAAGAGTGACAAACAAGGCTTGACGAGTATTTCCTGCCAACACATACACGGAGGAGGATGTAAGGCTCATTGATGGAAAACGGCAGCAATATTTTCCACGTAAGATTTTAATAGAGCAACAACTTTTGATCTGCTTTTACAGGGGTTTACACATCTTTACCAGGAGTATAAATTATGAAAGGTACTTTAAAAATAGCAATATTGCAAAGGTAGTACAGAGAGCAACCACCTTAGGCTAATGATAAATAAAAAAAAATTATTTTAAGTTCTTGACGTTGGCCCGAACATTCATATAAACCTTGTCAGCTGTGAAGAGATGAACAAAAAGAGAAACAATTAAAATAAAAATTGGGCATGATCAGCATTATACAAGTAGTCAGGTATATAGCTTAATTATATTACACCTTCATGTAGAATATCCATAGATAATTTATTCATCTCGCCCTCAGTGCCTTACCTTTGTCTATTTTCTCACGCCGTAAGCTGGCACATCGATAGGTGACAACTACAATAATAAGAGTCAGCAACAAATCTGCAGAAATGATGCCTGCTATTGTCCCTGGCTCGATTCTGTAGCAAGACACATTGCTGTCTGGCAAACAGAGACAAACAGAATTTGTGACAGAAAAAAGGAGTGGGTTGCTAGATGACTGAGACAATGAGAGATGGAAAAAGTGATTCATTAAGTTGGATTTTTTCTGGTCTTGGAGCTGTATAGTTGTTTGTTTTATTTTTTGCTGATTATGAGATTGCAAAAATGCATTTCAAATCTCAGGATTGTGTTTATCTTCTGTGCAATGTACATACCTGCGAGGGCTGCAGTCAGGTCTAAAAGAAAGAAAAGAAACAATCAAGGACACACCCGAACTGAAACCTTTCACTGGTGATATTTAGGCGTTTTTCTCAAATTTCCATCTAACTGAGTGTGGTTACATCTTCCTGTGGCAGACCACCTCAGTATGAAGACAATCTGTGCAAAGTGCAGAGCAGCAAAACTGTGAAATGACACTTACTGCACAGAAGAAACAGCAGAGTGATAAGGTTGTTGGCCATTACTTTGTAAATCAGTTTGATTCTGTTAAGTCTGCAAAGCAAAACATCGAGGAACAGGACTCAGAGACATAAATTCAACCAGTAAACATTCACAGTTATATCCTTTAGTTTCTCTGTATTTCATAGCAGCATTATAAATAAATCCCCAAAACTGTGTCAGAGGTCATGTAGTAAACTTTTATAGTTGCACCACAAAAAAAAAACTTCTGTACTAGTCAAAAACTACTGGGTGGGCATTTGGGCAAAGACTAGATAAAAGGAGATCAAATGTAAGTGAAAAAAACAAACATTTACAACATATTTTTAAATAAGCACCAACATTTAATCTTAAAATGGCTTAAATTCTCGGAACTAAATTCTAAAAATCTCATTTTGTATAAACAGATGAATACAGCAGATGAGTATTTTAAATCTAAAGCAGCATCTACACAACTTTGAATGGTTTCGGCATAAAAAGGAAAGTTCTAGAAACCCACACAAGGCACAGAAAGTTGGTGTGAGAGACAAGCTCCACATACCTGGTCTGGTCGTTTTCATGTGCCTTGTGTACTCAAGAAGATGATGTGAAAACAATTTGTGCTTTAGGGAAATGACGTCTGACTTCCTCAAATGGGCTGAAACATGCCTGTGTGAACAAAACAAGTCAACAATCTACTGGTTGCTTCCTTTATTTGGCATTTTATTCATGAGCATTATACTTAGGCTAGATCAAAAAATACACACAAATAACTTTATAATCTCTACCAGCAGCTGTAGGTTCAAATTTGCTGTAAACTACATGATCGCTAATGAGAGATCCAGGGTGACAAAATGTGTAGGAGATTAAAAGGTCATGACTTTGTTCCATTCTGATGAAAAACTGCTAACAGTCTGACACCATCAATACTAAGAGGGTGAATGTTATTCATAGCACACCTGTTAATGCATCAAAATTTATTCCAACTTTTTGTTTTTATATAATTTGCTTTATTTTAGTGAAGAGTCACATAAGATGCAATAATCATCACAACCATCTGCCTAATATTGTGTTATGTAAGACCAACATTTGAGTTTCATTAAGTAAATGCACAATCCCATTTTACATTTTTTTAATCAGAGGGTTTGTTGGTATTAATCTGTGATTTTGTTTAAGGCCTCCATCACATCCAAAAATTAAGACAGTAAAGCATTTGCAAATTTGTTATACAAAATTACTTAAAAAAAGATAAAAGGATTTTGTGATCATGATCCTGCCAAATGATGAAAATGTGACATAAAAGACTTCATGTGGATGGTAAAATCTTGTTCTGAGTCCGCAACAACACCAAGGCTTTTAACAAGGTCAGAGGTCTATAGCCTAACTGAGTCTAGTTCTAATCTCTAACCTTGTATTGTTGGGACCAAAAACAGTGACTTCTGTCTTTTCTGCATTAAAATTCTCATCAACCACCTCACTGAAGATTATGGACATTCTGAACTTTTAAACTGTAAATGGGCTCTGTTCATGTGGTGACACAGAATTATTATTGTGTAATCATCATATTTTTGGTAAGAGATGCTGCATAGTCTGAGGCAATCTAAGTATATAGATACTGATTAAAAGTACCTCAATAATAGAGGCATAAATAACCCCAAATGTGATCTTTTTTGCTCAGATTTTTAACTGCTGAATGTCCCACAGTAGTCCGGATTTACCAAATAAAATCTGACCCAAGCTAGCATAGTACCAAACAACCACACCCTCTTTTCCACTATCAGTACGTTATGATCAACAATCTGAAAATCAGCACTGAGATCAAGTCATATATAATTATATGCAATAGACTAGAAAATGCATTCCTATGAGGCTGGTTTTTCAGATTTAAAAGTGCCTTTCAAAAGTAACACATTTTAAGCAGATATTAAACGTATTTTTCACTAAGCCACACCTGAAATGGTTTTCACTTCACAGGTGTGCCGTCAGGTTTAATAAGTGGGATTTCAAGCCTTATAAATGGGGTTGGGACCATCAGTTGTGTTGTGCTGGAGGTGGATACAGTACACGGCTGATAGTCCTACTGAATAGACTGTTAGAATTTGTATTATGGCAAGAAAAAAGCAGTTAAGTGAAGAAAAACGAGTGGCCATCATTACTTTAAGAAATGAAGGTCAGTCAGTCAGAACAATTGGGAAAACTTTGAAAGTGTCCCCAAGTGCAGTCGCAAAAACCATCAAGCGCTACAAAGAAACTGGCTCACATGAGGACCGCCCCAAGAAAGGAAGACCAAGAGTCACCTCTGCTGCGGATGATAAGTTCATCCGAGTCACCAGCCTCATAAATCGCAGGTTAACAGCAGCTCAGATTAGAGAACAGGTCAATGCCACACAGAGTTCTAGCAGCAGACACATCTCTAGAACAACTGTTAAGAGGAGACTGTGTGAATCAGGCCTTCATGGTAAAATAGCTGCTAGGAAACCACTGCTGAGGACAGGCAACAAGCAGAAGAGACTTGTTTGGGCTAAAGAACACAAGGAATGGACATTAGACCAGTGGAAATCTGCTTTGGTCTGATGAGTCCAAGTTTGAGATCTTTGGTTCCAACCACCGTGTCTTTGTGCAGCGCAGAAGAGGAGAACGGATGGACTCTACATGCCTGGTTCCCACCGTGAAGCATGGAGGAGGAAGTGTGATGGTGTGGGGGTGCTTTGCTGGTGACACTGTTGGGGATTTATTCAAAATTGAAGGCATACTGAACCAGCATGGCTACCACAGCATCTTGCAGCGGCATGCTATTCCATCTGGTTTGCGTTTAGTTGGACCATCATTTATTTTTCAACAGGACAATGACCCCAAACACACCTCCAGGCTGTGTAAGGGCTATTTGACCAAGAAGGAGAGTGATGGGGTGCTGCGCCAGATGACCTGGCCTCCACAGTCACCGGACCTGAACCCAATCGAGATGGTTTGGGCTGAGCTGGACCGCAGAGTGAAGGCAAAAGGGCCAACAAGTGCTAAGCATCTCTAGGAACTCCTTCAAGACTGTTGGAAAATCATTTCAGGTGAATTCACAGTGCTTTAAACAGTGAGTTCAATAGTGAAACAAAAATGCTGGGGTTTGTCCCGCCCATCGGACGCTCAGCGTCTCTGGGGGTCTATGGGGCAGTGGGCTGGCCTCGGCTGGCCCGGACGCTCAGCTTCTGCATGATGATTGGATGATCTGTCTGAGGCTGAATCCCTTTTTGATTGACAGCGAAATGAGCGAATCAGCGATCTTGAAATTGAGCTTCCCCTCCTTGAAAGAACAGCATCTGCCACTGATATATATATATATATATATATATATATGTATACATACACACACACACACACACACTACCAGTCAAACGTTTTAGATACACTTTCTCACTTAATGGGCTTGTGAATGAACACATACAGGTCTTTCTCAAACAATTAGCATATTGTGATAAAGTTCATTATTTTCCATAATGCAATGATGAAAATTTAACATTCATATATTTTAGATTCATTGCACACTAACTGAAATATTTCAGGTCTTTTATTGTCTTAATACGGATGATTTTGGCATACAGCTCATGAAAACCCAAAATTCCTATATCACAAAATTAGCATATTTCATCCGACCAATAAAAGAAAAGTGTTTTTAATACAAAAAACGTCAACCTTCAAATAATCATGTACAGTTATGCACTCAATACTTGGTCGGGAATCCTTTGGCAGAAATGACTGCTTCAATGCGGCGTGGCATGGAGGCAATCAGCCTGTGGCACTGCTGAGGTCTTATGGAGGCCCAGGATGCTTCGATAGCGGCCATTAGCTCATCCAGAGTGTTGGGTCTTGAGTCTCTCAACGTTCTCTTCACAATATCCCACAGATTCTCTATGGGGTTCAGGTCAGGAGAGTTGGCAGGCCAATTGAGCACAGTGATACCATGGTCAGTAAACCATTTACCAGTGGTTTGGCACTGTGAGCAGGTGCCAGGTCGTGCTGAAAAATGAAATCTTCATCTCCATAAAGCTTTTCAGCAGATGGAAGCATGAAGTGCTCCAAAATCTCCTGATAGCACAGCACCCCAGACCATCACTGACTGTGGGTACTTGACACTGGACTTCTGGCATTTTGGCATTTCCTTCTCCCCAGTCTTCCTCCAGACTCTGGCACCTTGATTTCCGAATGACATGCAGAATTTGCTTTCATCCGAAAAAAGTACTTTGGACCACTGAGCAACAGTCCAGTGCTGCTTCTCTGTAGCCCAGGTCAGGCGCTTCTGCCGCTGTTTCTGGTTCAAAAGTGGCTTGACCTGGGGAATGCAGAACCTGTAGCCCATTTCCTGCACACGCCTGTGCACGGTGGCTCTGGATGTTTCTACTCCAGACTCAGTCCACTGCTTCCGCAGGTCCCCCAAGGTCTGGAATCGGCCCTTCTCCACAATCTTCCTCAGGGTCCGGTCACCTCTTCTCGTTGTGCAGCGTTTTCTGCCACACTTTTTCCTTCCCACAGACTTCCCACTGAGGTGCCTTGATACAGCACTCTGGGAACAGCCTATTCGTTCAGAAATGTCTTTCTGTGTCTTACCCTCTTGCTTGAGGGTGTCAATAGTGGCCTTCTGGACAGCAGTCAGGTCGGCAGTCTTACCCATGATTGGGGTTTTGAGTGATGAACCAGGCTGGGAGTTTTAAAGGCCTCAGGAATCTTTTGCAGGTGTTTAGAGTTAACTCGTTGATTCAGATGATTAGGTTCATAGCTCGTTTAGAGACCCTTTTAATGATATGCTAATTTTGTGAGATAGGAATTTTGGGTTTTCATGAGCTGTATGCCAAAATCATCCGTATTAAGACAATAAAAGACCTGAAATATGTCAGTTAGTGTGCAATGAATCTAAAATATATGAATGTTAAATTTTCATCATGACATTATGGAAAATAATGAACTTTATCACAATATGCTAATATTTTGAGAAGGACCTGTAATAAACAAACATTGTGAGGTAACTCTAAACATTTTTATATTTTAGATTCTTCAAAATAGCCACCCTTTGCTTGATAATAATTTAGACTTTATTGATCTCACAATGGAGAAATTGACATCTGCATTTTAACTCATTACTTTGGGAGCAGTGGGCTGCCACTGTGCAGCGCCCAGAGAGCTTTCTGGGGCTAAGTGTCTTGCTCCGGGACCCAATGACTAAGACAGACGGAATGGGGTTCGAACAGGCAAACTACCGGTTACATGACGAACTCTTACAACCTGAGTCACAGTTGCCTCTACTGATTTGCTCTCTTGGCGTTCTCTCCATGAGCTTCATGAGGTGGTCACCTGAAATGGTTTTCCAAAGAGCCTTGAAAGAACTTCCCAGAGGTCCATTGAGAGATGGCAAAATGTTATTATTTCAGTCAATATTTATGCTACTATGTATGTTTTAAACTATTTAAATTGATATCACTCTGTTACTTGTATTTTGAGAATGTGTTTTAGTAAAATACTAACTTGGACTAACTAGGCTCTATCTTTTTCAGTTGCATATAACTGACCAGAACGGAAAAACCTTGCCCATATTGGACAGATGCAGGACCTGCTGCACAAACTTTCACTGTCCCTTTTGCCGCTCAACTTCATTTAATCCCACACAGTTGGGTCTGAACAGCAGCTGGACATAAACAAGTAAGCAGACCAGAAATTCTTAAAGTTCAGTTTTAAGTTATTGTATTCAAAGTTTTGAGGCACCCGGCAAACTTAATTTGCATATTACATTTTGCCTTTAAAAAGGAAGCCTGATGGCTGCAGGAATGAAGGATCTTCAAAATCTCTCTGTCCTGCATTGAACAGAGAGGAGCCGTCTACCACTATGTTCTGATCCATCGAGGTGTCATGAAGCATATGACCTGAGATTGCTCAATCTCTCCATCACCTCCCTCTGAATCCATCAGGGAGACATGTCTGAAGTCATGTTTGAATTTCATGAAGTCATCATGTTATTATAATACAAAGTTCATCAGCACTTGTATTAGATGTGGATGTGACTACATGTAATTGATGTGTATACATGTATTATTAAAATCGTTTGCTGAATTTCTCACATTTCTCAGGACTTGACTTTCCTGCGATCAGCTGAAGCACGTGAATGTTTTTATGTATACATTATTACATATTTCTGTATAAGCATAAAGCATTTATTACTATTAGTAGTTTAAGTTTACTAGTAGTTTAAGGTAATAAACTTTCAAACTGTTTGGTATCGGGGTGCACTAAATCTCTAAACTATTACAATCAGTGCTTTAATTAGCTTTAATAGCTGTTGCTGAAAAAGACTTCGGGCTAAATTGAAATCAGAAGTAGCCTATGATACCCAAAGGAAATTCTTCATATGTATTTGTGTGAAAAAAAATGGCCCCTTTCTTATTTCAATCAGGAAAACAAGCGGTTTAGAACAGTGGGTCTAAATGTGTGGGCAGTTTTACAGTCATCCAGCAGATGGCACTGTCGCAAGCAGTCTGGAACTGCATGTCTGAACGTACATGCGGTTTCCGGTCTGCAGAGACATAGATTTTAAGAGACATTAGATTTTGTTGCCGTTCCGGGGCAGCTGCGACTTCCCTTGGCAGCTCTGGTACAGATTTGGACATGGTGATTTCCCATTGTCTCTGAATACAATCTTCGCGCTCTCATTCCGTTTCGGACGCAACCCACACCGCTCCCTAACGTAAGATGCGTAATGGTGCAGTCTGGGGCAGGTTAGGGTTAGTCGCCACTGACGTCACCCTCCTGCGCCGCTAGGAATGGAGAAGTCAAGTTTTATGGAACACTTTTTGCGGGCGTTGGCATGGAAACGAAAAAAACATTTTGCTCTTTGTTTTCTCTTTAGTTGTGTCACACAATGAGCAGTCTTGAAGAAGAATATGAAAACACAGTTTGGGTTATCTAGTAATTTAATTTATGAGTCAAAAATGCAGCTATGACTTTCAAATGAAAAAAGTATTTCTGTTAATACATTTTAATTTTCAAATTTGACATTTCAAAATGAATTTTGGTCACTTTTGGCTTAGACATCTTTTGAAAATGAAATGTTAAACGTTATTTTATTTATCATTTTAATTAATTTACAAGTTGAGCAGTCTTGGAGAAGAAAATGAACATGCAGTTTAAATTATTTATTTAAAATTTTATTTTAGTCAAAAAATGCAGCTTCATTTTGAAAATGAAAAGGCATTTTATTAATACATTTTAATTTGAATATTGGGACACATTTGCTTCCATACTTCTCAGGCCAAGTTTGTATAAGGCCCTAGTAAGAATTTCATTTCAGGGTCCCCCTCCTAATTTTTTCCAAAAGGGTGTTACTGTCAATTTTGCCAGCAGGGCGCCCCAAGTTGCTTTAAAGTATGCTTCCGTGTCTTGCACAACAATGCAGCTCCTTGGCTTATATTAGTTAAATTTTTTGACTCAGCTCCATACACATTACTGTAGGCGAAGCTCTAATTTATTTATTCATCTCCCACTTTGTCCTACCGTCACTCGTTAAGACACCAAGAAGATACTTCTTCTCCTCC
This sequence comes from Girardinichthys multiradiatus, assembly GCF_021462225.1. Classification (NCBI taxonomy): domain Eukaryota; kingdom Metazoa; phylum Chordata; class Actinopteri; order Cyprinodontiformes; family Goodeidae; genus Girardinichthys; species Girardinichthys multiradiatus. The sequence goes on from NC_061796.1 coordinate 5,128,124, forward strand.
ACCTCACTGATTTAGTTAAGAAACCATAGCCTCAGACTCAAAGGAGCTGACTCAGTCCAGCTGCTTCAGACTCAATTGTGAACTGCTTCATGCATGCTAAAGTTCATGACCTGAAGAATCCAACAGAACCACATCATCAACAAAAAGTAGAGTCCACTGCTACACCTTGAGATCTAACCCATGAATAGGATCTAGGACAAGCAGCAGCCTTGGCATAGACCAGCTCACCCTGGAAACAAGCTCCACTTGTAATTCAGAGATAAAACTTTCACTCGTTGTTTAAGTCAAAACTTTATACAGACCCATTGAGTAAATTAGAATATTGTTGAAAAGTTAATTTATTTCAGTAACTTATCTCACTAAATGAAAGACTATATAGATTAACTGCACACTAACTGGTGTTTTTAAGCCTTTATTTCTGTTAATCATGTGTTATGATTTGTAGGTGTTTTGGGGTTTTTGCTGGTTTTATTCACAGTTAAGGTTTTGAATCGTTCTTCTGTTTGTTTTCCTGGTCATGCTTTAGTTTTTGTATTCATGTTTTGCTTGGTTGTGTATTTGAATTGAGCTTCTGGTTATGCTTTGGTTTCATGTTTTTCTAGTTAGATTTCTGTTTGTTTGCATCCTTGAACTTCTGTTTTGCACCTGTCATGTTGCGTTCTGTCTGTTAATTATCTTTATTCGGTTCACCTGCTCCAAGCTAATCTGTCTCCTTGCTCCACCTGGTTTACTCTCCATATATATACTCCTGTGGAAACATTTTTCAAACCATGTCTCGTCTTCTGGATCATGCTCATGTGTTTCATGCCAAGCCTATCTTGCCACTCTGCCCATGTCTGCTTTTGCCTGGCTTGCCTGCCCGTTTATTGTTTCAATTTTTTTTCTGCCTCATCTGGGAGTGAATTTTGGTTGATTGAATCTTTTTTCACTTACCATCACGCTGCCTGCTCGTCAGCATTCTGGGGTCCTATCTCACAAGCCCTAACATCATGAAGAGTTTTTACTTACAGCTATTGAAAACACGACCTTTATGACACAATCTGCCTGTGTTAGGTTTTGAGTGTGAGTTCTATCTGTACTCTCTGCACTGCCATGTTCTTCAGTTGCTATTATTTCAGATCATGTCATGTTGATCAGATTAATCATTCATTCTTGTGTTTAGATGCTTAGATTCCTGCACCAGATGTTTTAGTTCGTATTTCCTTGTGGGTCTGTTCCTGCCTGTTTATGTTAGTTCCATTGTTTACTTAGGTGTTTTGTTATTTCCCTGCGGTCCCTGCTCATTTGTGTCTATTATTCTCCCTCCTTCAGTTGCCTGACATTCTCTCCCACTAGCTGGTCCTGATTCCCCCCTCTGATTAATTCCCTGTGTTCATTGGTCAATTCTCATCCCTACCTCAGTACTCATACCTTATGGTTTTCATTGTTCTCCATTGGATCCTCTGCCTATTTCCCTGATTTATGTCCCTGTATTGCATTTAACTGTTGTATTATAAAAGTTTGCTAGAAGATTGGTCACCAAGACCATATTCTTCTCCCACATCAGCCCTGTTTTACTCGCCTCCAAAACAATTCAATTCCAAATGTTCCTCCTTGATTAAGAAGATAGAAATGGTGATGCACCAGGTTTAAATCAGTGAATCTTTAAACTGCATTCTAGGGACATAAGGTCTTCTGATCAAGGACTTTTTATTATTCCATGTTCAAAACTAAAACGTCCTGGGGATTGTTTTTTTAGCTAAGTCCCAGATATTGAAACAGTCTTCCTGTGCCAAACTCTTTTGGAAGTTGTAAATGTCACATGAAGACCTACTTTGTTTTTGTTCATAATGTACTCACCTTTGAACCGTTCTATATCATTTTGTTGTTTTGCATTGTTTAATTGCCTGTATTTATTTTCTTATTATTATTTTCCTTCTACTGCAAATGATAATAATTCATCTTTATTCAAATTTCAGAGCTGTGCCAAGGCTTTTGGGAGTGGATTTTGTTTTTCATAAACCTTTTCAGATTAGCTTTCTCCTTGTAGTTGTGGTTTTGTACACAAACATACTTCAATACTTTTAGACTCTAGGAAAAAGAAGACATTTATCTATATATTGTGTATCAAAACCTTAGAATAGAAAGGGGGCACACTTGCTTTCAACCATTGCTGCCTTTATTTAAATACCTAGTTCATGTGGAGTGCAAGAAAGAAAAGGTCACATTATAAGTGAGAATTGCTGCATTTTCTATTTTGTGGAAAATGCAGCAATCTATTTTTTCTGAAATGAGCAGAAAAATCTCCATTGTGACTCTATTATGAGTCATGCATTTCTTCTTAACTAAAATCACTAATTTTATTTTATCACCCAGATATGTATACTTCAAACAGTCTGCTATTTATGCATTTATATATTTGTTTATTTATTTATTTTTCAATCTCTTGTACATGAAAATGTCAAATAAATGAGGTGAAATAAAAGGTATTCAGTACCGAGAGAAAACTGAGCTGAGATAAAAGAAGAAATGTATTGCGAGGCTTTATGTAATTCTTTTCCCTATAGATCAAGGGTTTTCAGCTCAAGTCAGCAGCGCAGTGGTGCTTCAAAGTGAATTTCGCTCTTCGGGACAGCAGAGGGAACTGTTGCACAGCCGACAGGCTAAACAGCTCAGTGGGCGAAACAAAAAATTCCCAGTGGAGTTTCTGTTCTGATCTCTTTTGCTTTTTCAAATTTGCCATCTAAAACTAACAGTGTCTTAGGCTCCAAATGGCCTCAAATTTCAGTGTCATTTAAATAATTTATATTAAAGTTATTACTGCTTCAATTATACAGACATTAAAAACCAAATAAAACAGAAATAATAATTAAATTATTACTATTATTGTTATTCATATTATTATTTAATAATTTCTACACACTTCTGACCAAATAGCTGTGACAAGGTTGCAACTTTTTTACTTACTTAGATAAAGACCCCATTTGCTTAACTGGAAGCATTTGGAGCAATAGTGAAAAATACAAAATCTGGACTTTGAAAATAAAGCGACACCCATTACTCCTATAAATGCTATTTAAAAAACAAAAGCTGGCAAGATGTAAATTGCCTGGCCAGCTGTTTGAAATTAAATGAGTTGAAGCATGTTCACCATTTATGATTTAGATCCCTCTGTTTCCAGTCATTTCAGTCACAGATTTGTCATTTAGCTCTCTTTTTTGCTTATATATATATATATATATATATATATATATATATATATATATATATATATATATATATATATATATATATATAAATATATATATATGCTGTATATATTATCTCTTGGCATTCTCTCCATGAGCTTCATGAGGTGGTCACCTGAAATGGTTTTCGAAAGAGTCTTGAAAGAATTTCCCAGAGATTCATTGAGAGACATTAATATTAATACATTAATATTACAGTCATCACAGCAAAGGGCGGCTACTTTAAGAAATCTAAAATATAACACACACTTAAAGTTCTTTTACAATTTTTTGTTTGCTAATAATTCCATATGTGTTCATTCACAGTTTTGATGCCTTCAGTGAGAATCTACATACAATGTAAATAGTTATAAACATAAAGAAAACTATTAAATGAGAAAGTGTGTCTAAAACTTATATGTGTATATAAATATATACATAGATCTATCTATCTATCTATCTATCTATCTATCTATCTATCTATCTATCTATCTATCTATCTATCTATCTATCTATCTATCTATCTATCTATCTATCTATCTATCTATCTATCTATCTATCTATCTATCTATCTATCTATCTATCTATCTATCTATCTATCTATCTATCTATCTATCTATCTATCTATCTATCTATCTATCTATCTATCTATCTATCTATCTATCTATCTATCTATCTATCTATCTATCTATCTATCTATCTATCTATCTATCTATCTATCTATCTATCTATCTATCTATCTATCTATCTATCTATCTATCTATCTATCTATCTATCTATCTATCTATCTATCTATCTATCTATCTATCTATCTATCTATCTATCTATCTATCTATCTATCTATCTATCTATCTATCTATCTATCTATCTATCTATCTATCTATCTATCTATCTATCTATCTATCTATCTATCTATCTATCTATCTATCTATCTATCTATCTATCTATATATATATGTATATATATATATATATATGTATATGTATATATATATGTATATGTATATATATATATATGTATATATATAATTTTACTGAAATAACTGAAATAACTTTTCAATAATATTCTAATTTACAGAATGGGTCTGCTGGTAGATGTGAGTCATCTGTTTAAAAGAAAAGAGATGAGACAAGAGCAACAGGAGGTTGCTCTTGTTGTTTTCTTTGAAGTGGCAGAGTTTCCTTTCACTCATCTGCTCAGCAACTCAGGGAATCTGAAATATATTCAATTTTCAGCCAAACAGCCACATTTAGTGCTAACAATGCTGAAGACTTTTTTTGTTCAGTTGATCAGGATATTAAGAAGATATCCTTTTCTGTCAATGGTATAGCTTCCTGCTATCCTATTTCCAGAAAACGTATCTTAACAAATGATCACTTAAAGATGGTGTCATTTTAAGGCGAAAATGTAAAATGTTCTTTGTCTTAATAGATGGGAAATATATTTTCCCTAACAGACATAAATGTACTTTATGAGATAAATTTTTATGTTAATAAAAACATTACATATTTGCTTCATATTTCTTTTAATTATTTCTTTTCTAAGCATTGTTAAACATAGACTTACTTGGCAGCAGCCTGTGGCCCCTGAGGTATTTGGTGCTGTAAAAGATACATTTTCTCTCTGAAGGAATTCATTTAAGCCCATGTCACTGGGGTTTTTAGTTTAGTGGCTTTTTTTGTAGATATAAGCAAAATGTAATTTTGCTGAAACAAAGATGTCACAAACACAAACTCTCAACCCCAAGCATGTCAAGTGTAACAACAATTTTAACCAAAAAATGTCTTGTCTTCTTCTTTATTAAGAGTGTATTTTAGTGACTGCGTTACATTGTCACATACAGCTTCGTTTCTGTTCCATTTTGAAAGAAAGAAACTAGTGTGCGCTGGGAACCTAAATGTTTAAACTCAAAAGTGTTAAAATTCAATTTTTATACAACCCAACTAAAAGCTATAGATGTTAACAAATATATGATTAGAACATGCTTCTAGTCTTCTGTTCATTGAACAGGTACTTACATGCATGAACACTGATTGGATGTGATCTGATGACTATTTTGGAAAAAAAACATACTTTGTCCTTTTTCAGTCATTTAATTTCTTAACTGAAGAAGAACATTTATTAATCTTCTATACCGCTTATTTCATAGTGGGTCACGGGGGAGCTGGTGCCTATCTCCATCAGTCTACGGGCGAGAGGCGGGGTACACCCTGGACAGGTCGCCAATCTGTCGCAGGGCAACACAGAGACATACAGGACAAACAACCATGCATACACTTAATCACACCTAAGGGCAAGGAAGCCAGAGTATCCGGTGAGAACCCACTCATGCATAGGGAGAACATGCAAACTCCATGTAGACAGATCCCCAGCTGGGAGTCGTACCCAGGACTTTCTTGCTGCAAGGCAACAGTGCTACCAACTGTGCCACCGTGCAGCACCTGAAGGAGAACATTTTAAGTTTTATTATTCTGAAGAATTTTTCCTTATTCTGCTCATGATACATTTCAGAAGTTCTCCTTTTTTATTCTTCCAGAGAAAGATGTCTAATGTCAATGAAACATTTCTTTGTTAGATATGATATAAGCTAATATCAACCAAAGTGCTAAACATCATGTTAAGTTTTTCGAGAAATTACTTTGTACTGATGAGACGAAAGTAGAATGTTTTGTAAGGCGTGGGTCCCACTTTATCGTCTCAAGTGTGACAATCTGGGGCTGCTTTACTGCTCTAGGACATGGATGACTTGTCGTAACAGATGAAACAATGAATTCTGCTCTTGAAGGAGAGTTTTCAGCCATTGGTTTGCGACCTTAAACTCACATGCAGGACAATGATCTGGTAACCTGCTGGTGGGGCGACCGTGGCTCAGTGGGCGGAGTAGTTGCCTTGCAATCCCAAAGTTTGATCCCAGCTTCTTTCTGCCACATGACGACGGGCCTCTGAGCAAGGCATTTACCCTTAATTTGGTAAGTGCCGCATAGCCGCTGTGTAGATGAATGTGCGCATGTTTATGAATGTGCCTGTTGTGTAAAGTACTTTGAGTGGTCAGTATGACTGGAAAGGTGCTATATAAATTAAGTCCATGTGAAAAACACCAGCAAGTCTACATCTGAATGGCTGAAAAAAAATAAAAAAATGGAATGGTCTAGTCAAAGGCCATGTTGTGAGACGCTGTAGTGTGACCTTTAATAGGTAGATCATGTTTGAAAATCCCCTGGCTGAATGAAAACAATTAAGCAAGCCATGGCCAAACTTCCTCTACAGCTATGTAAAATACTTATTGTCTGTCATCACTAAGGCTTGATGGCAATATTCAGCTGGTACACCATTTGTTAGGATTTACAGTTTTACATATGGTTTACCACAATACAAGTACAACACATCAACAACCAATAAATATTTAACATTAGCAAGTATATAATAAGAATCTTGTACTTAACGTGCCTTTAGGTAAAATAAAACAATCCTTATTAAATAATACTTTTGATGTAACAGTATGTAATATTTGTTTGTCCCTGTCCTACATTACTGTAAATCACACAGCTGGTTGTGTGTTCACACGTAAACAGCGCAACTCTCCTCACTCTCCTCGCATGACTGAAGTTGCGGAGGTGAGCTGGGTTTCCCAGGGGCGGGGGCGGCGCGATGCTTACAGGCGGCAGCGACTGTGAGTCAACAAACCATACTCACTTCTTCAGCCTACCTGAACGGATCTGTGTTCTAATCCCGTTTTTGAAAAGCCTGCTAACCGAGTGGACGAACCGACAAAAAAAAAAAGAGACTCAGAGTACAATCGTTTCTGACATGCACTTTGATAAATGTGAGTATTAATCCTGTGATGTACTGTTTACAACAGGTTTATGAGTTTTTATTAGACTTGTTGACGCTCTTCTGCTGTTTACACTTGAAAAATAACTGTTGAGGTAGTTGTAATGGTATTAAACTAATCAAATGTAACTTTATTTTCATATTTCTTTCTAAATTAGATATCAGTCTCATCCAGTTATCATTTATCAAATTTTATCTATTTTTACTTTGTAATTTAGGACGGCAAATCTAATAAGATAGTATTTACATATGCGTCTTATTCATGTTCTTTGTCTCATTTATCTCAACACAAACAGCTTTCTAACATTTTACAGTGAAATGTAATTCAAGATGTCTTGTAAGTCCTATGACATCACTATTTGGGTGAATCCAAGAGTCCAGACTTCATTTTGGGGAACCCCTGATACATCTCCACCCTGCTTGCATGTTTTCATTTCCTCTTTTAATTAATGCCAAAGAGGCAAGTTGTGTGACGTGACAGGAACAGTCTGCTTCGCCTAAGCTTCTTTGTTCATGTTTTTTTTTTTTTTTTTTTGATTTGCTTGGGCGATCATTTTATATGTATCTTGTTGCGTGCGCCTGGGCCCAGAGTAAAAAGCCACAAAAAGAGGAAACTGGTGATGCACTGCCTCTTTCTTGTCTATAAAGATCGAGCCAGAAGAGAAAGGTCGTCGGAATCCCCAGCCCTCCCACGCACATGACTCAATGTCCAGGGGTTTCCACAGGGCTCGATTTGAATTTAGCCCAAAGAAAGTGTAGCCTGCGCGGAAACTTAATTTCGGAGTATTTAGTCTGGGACCTACTATTAAACCCATGGCCTTGTTTCCTGTTTCTCTCACTGCGAAGAGTTGATGAACTTCTACATCTGGTGAAACTGCTTTTATTACGCGATCTATAGCTGTTTTTGTGCCGGCATTGTATCATCAAAGAAAAGGCCAAAGGTTGCATTTTGCTGTAAAGATCAAGTGAGTCAGCATTAAGTAACGTGTAGTAACACCTCCCGAACCTGAAAATGAAACTCTGCGGGATTGATCTGGTCTGACTGATGTCATTTCTGATCAAAGTGACCTTTATCAGGTGTTTTAGGAGCACAAAGTAGGACACAGACAAGAACTCGTTACCCCCAGATTAGATTTGCACCTGGAAGTAAGCATGGCTGTTTTTGAGAAAAGACAAGGAATGGCAAAGTGAAACCAAAATAAAACCCCTTTCCATGTTATTTCTCTGTGCTTGCCTCAAAGAACAGCACTTTGGTGTCACACATGGGCTTGAAACAAATGTGTGCCTCTCAGACAAACTGCAACCAAAACCACAAGGCAAACTACATGTGTTTCTAAGTGACGCGCCTCTGACACACCAGGCAGGAAGATGTGTGGTTTGCGTAACGGAGCGGGACAGGAAGGTGTCACAGAAAATGAGTGCTGGCAATCCCATGCTGAAGGTTTTCTGATGAGTCTCTCTCTCTGCTTTTTCTTTTTTGGTACAGCTGGCCGCAAAAGATCTTTGTTCCTAATGGAGGAGGTTTTTCGAGAGTCTGAGCTTTGTACTTGGGTTCCACAGACGGGCTGGAAATAGAGCCTTTGTTTTATCTTTCACGTGTAGTGGGGAAAGCTTTTGAGGAAACAAACCTGTGTGGTCGCTTGTTGTCGGCTGGAAACAGCAGATATCTATTCTGCGGGGTTGTTTTCTTTTTTTTTTTGTTTTCACACTTTTCCTTTACCTGTTGAGTGGAAATGAGCATCGGAAGGGGAAACGTGAACATCAAATAATAGAATGGGTGTTAAGGTGTGGGACAAGAGGAGAAGGAAGCTCAGAAGCTCCAAGAGTATCATCAAAGTGATTAAAGTTTAAACATGACAATATTTTTAGTGTACATTGAAAATAAAACTAAAAAGATTAAAGAAAGACCTAAAGCTAAAAGGGTATCCAAGATTTCAATTATCTTTGTCACTGTTAATATTTTCAACAGTTTTTGCTGTTTGTGGACAAACTCTCAAAATTGAAAATTCACTATTATGTCCATCAGTAGACGGTTTTGTTGTTTTGGTATTACATTGAGTGGTTATTGTTTTACTAAATTGCTTATTGTGTTCATTCACGAGTTATTCGACACATCTTATCCATGTGCTGTAAATTTTCTTGCATTTTCTTTCCAAATCAATTGCACTATAAATTAATGGTCTCAAGCTTGTTGTAAACATTTCAACTTTAGATTTTTGACTTTCTGATAAAACGAGAAATATGAAAATGTAACCGCATTCATTTTTATGGGAGGAAGTTGTATAAAATAAGTTCAATATTTTAAAAAAACATTATAGTTAAAAATAGCAGAATTGAAAGTAGTCATGTCCTGAAACAGGTTGAAATGTTCATATTTGAATGATTGAAAGAGCAAAAAGACAGAATAAGTAGTTAAGTAGATACATAGTTGTGCTGCAGCTACTTTGAAACATATCATGGACAAAGGGACACTCATATGACAGGGCAGTCTCTGCTGAGCCCATTCCATTATCCCAGGGGTATATAAACCCCGACAATGCATATGCTGTTGGCTCTCAGTGCAGTAGTCGTCTCTGTTTGCGTTTTCAATCAGACAGAGTGAAGACAAAAATTTGTGCCCTCAGTCTGATGAGAACATGCGAATAAAACTAGCACCAGATGTTCTTTTAAGAACTGAATCCTCCCGTGTTTGGGTATTTAGATGTTTCACCAGTGTATCAAATTCATTTTTGTCACTGCTTTACAGTTTTTTTTTCTGTTATAGTAATCAATCAGTAATTTGGTTTTGAACCTGTTCAATCAGATCATGAAAAAGTAATTTCTTTTGGTTTGATTTTTCTTCTTTAGCACCAAAAGAGAAGGCCTGTTGCACCCAGCCCACAGTAAAGAAACTTTTGGAGCAGAAGAGAAGACGCGAGACGTCAGCTGTGCTTCCCCCTTGCTCTGCTTCCAGTACAAGTCCAATTCCTCCGACTACTGTTGCAGTAAGCCAACACACTGATTGACTCAGCTTCTCAGCAATTGCTATTTCATTAGTATTTGTTCATTAATTATTTCCTTTTGTTCTGTTGTGTCTGGCAGGATCTGTCTTCATCAGAACCATTTGCGCTTACAGGTAAGGTTGGAACGTCAGACGCCCAAGGGACAGGCTTATATAGTGATTTAAAATATTGTTAACATCTAATTAAATAAAAATATCTAAACTTTTCACAGTTTTAATGTGAGGTATATTTTGTACAATACAACAGAAAAACAAAGAAATCTGTCATGGGAAAAAAAAGAAAATGCTGCAACTACCTGGTTGCATAATTCTGGACACCCTTAAAGTAAAACTTTGTCAAAGCATCATTTGATTCAATAACAACAGTCTTCTTGGTAGGACTTTATTTGCTCTTCACATTTTGACCTGGGATTATTTGCCCACTTTACCACGTCAAAGTTCTCCAGATGTATCAGATTCTGAGGGCAACTCTTGTTTACAGCTGACTTCAGGAGACCTCATAGATTTGCTGGCAAAATTTCAAAACACATTTTCTATTATTTTGCTGATTTTGATTTATGCTTTGAATGACAGCGAGATTAAATAATATAATCTCTCTTCAGCTTCAGCTTTCTGCCAGAAATCTGAAGATTTTGGGTTCAAACTCAGTGTTGATAATTGCATCACCCTTTACTTAAACTCTCGTTCCATCTGAAGAATAGTAACTCTACAGGATGATGCTGCCACCACAATGTTTCTGGGTATGGCACTCAGTGTAGTTTTGGTCCAAACTTGGCATTAGGAAATTTAGCTCAAAACCTTCACTTTGAATTTATCAGACCATAACACATTCTCCCACAAGGCTTTGGGAAACTGCCTGGTTGGTTTATTTGTAAGTAAAGTTTCTGTCTTGCACCCTTACTACTTAGTCTAGGTATATGTAGAATACAGGAAATGGTTCTCACATGTAGAATACAGCTAGTAGTTGCTAGAAACTCTTGCAGCTACTTCATTGTTGCTGTTGTCCTCTTGGCAGCATTGTTCACTATTTTCCGCCTGGTCTTTAATCAGTTTTGGAGAAATGGCTATTTCTAAGTAATATAACCTTTTTATTGATTTTTTTGTGTGCACTTCTCCTGATTGATTCCTTCTTACATAGAGATCTCTCTGACCCTGTATAAGCTCTCTTCAAATTACTTTAGTTAACACATGCTACCACAATTGTCAGGAAACTCCTACTAGGTCAGCTAAATTTAATTTCCCTAGAATTGATGGTAAGCAGAAACTTAAGGAGACGGAATGCTGAAACTGAATCAAAAGAGGCTTTAACAAAGTATCGGTTCGAGGGTAGGTGCACTTTTTCATGTTTTTCTCTGTGGCAGTTTTTTTTTTGTTCAGTTGAAATGTACACAATATATTGCAAGTTAATATTAAGTTTTATTGTGATCATTTTAACAAACTAAAACCGGACAGGTGTTGGCACTTTTTTAAATCCACTACATGCAGTGATGGTTAAAACGTGAATGGCGCCCTGGATTAACCCCTCCTTCATTTTGGAATTTTATAAAGTGGACAATAAAAGTGACAATAAAATGCTGACTCATGTTTCCATTCTAGGTGGAGCAATTAGCTACCCAGACATGGCAGTGAGCTATCAGCCATGGGCCTCAGCCCTTGAATCTACCCAGAGTTACTACAGCAGTGCTCCAGGACCCAGCTATGATTCAGACTACCTAACAATGCAAACTGAATACAGCACACAACAGCATGTCTCAGTGTTTGCAGACTCAATATCGCCGCCATATGTAAGAAAAATGTTCTCATTGTTGAACATCTTTGAATATCTGGTAGTTCTAAGTTCATCAACCTGCTTTGAGGTTCATAGTAGCTTACATTTGATGATTTTCCACAGGACTGCTCTGTAGCGGTGGCAGAACCCAATATGGCTTCTTCTTGGCCACACATCGGTCAGAGTACACAGCATATTTATGGTTCTTCAATGGATTCTTTAAAGCTGGATGAGGCCAGATTGCTGCTCAGTGGCATGGACTACAGCAGAACCACTTGTCAGGATGAAGACGGTGACACGTAAGGGCTCAGACTTGCCTATTTGTGTGCAGTCATGTTATAAATGTGCTATAGTTGGTAAAGTCAAACAGAAAGCTGGCCTTGGTGATCTAACATCATCCATTCTTAAACTAAATCCCTAATAATCAGCCAAGCCATGTTTTCATTTCTCATAACTTATTTTGTGCTAAATGTTTTTGGGGGCTTATCCGGGATTCCTCATATGCTTCTTGTCCCAGGTGGAGAGACCAGCTTGTAAATAGGAAAAGCTTTAGTTGATGATTTGTCTGTGAACAGCCGGACATTTCCCATATTTCTATTACACAAAAAATATATTTTATATACAAAATAGTCTGATATGGGTGTTTGAGGCATTCCTCAAATTTTCATCAAACTCTTATTTTATCTATCACAATCTCAATTTTATGTTTCACACACAAAAAATAAATTATGATCATTGAAAAAAAGCCCAAAGGGGTTATCTAAGAGCTGTCCATGTTTGACCTTCAGTTGAGCATTTAGAAACTGTTACCGCATTTTTGAGATAAATGAAAACAACCACATAAGGCGCCCTCCAAAACAAGCTTTTCAGCAGCTAATACTTCAGGTTGGTCTGGAGTAAAACAAAGGACAAATATATGCAATAGCACCTCATGCCCATTGTTAAACTTGTTGGACGATGTTTGATTCTGTGGGTATGTTTCTCTGGGAACCCTGTTGGAGTGCATGATATCATCAACTAATTGAAATACCAGGATATTTTGGATTCAAATCTGATAGCCTATGTTTAACAGCATACAACGAATCATCACTGGCTCCTTTACCAGCATAAAGACACTAAACAAATTAACAGAGAAATGATTCCCCGTACTGAAAATAAAACCTGGAGTTTTCTTAGCAGTTTCTAAATAGTTTCAGTTTAAGATAATGCCACTGAAATAAAAGCAAAATTTATCTTGAACCTTTTTTCTATCCGTACAGGGAGTCACAATAAGTTTGGAGGACGCTTGTACGATGATTGAACTCTTGATTTAGGTCTGATTGTAAACAATTCATTTACTATAGCGGAGTTTTGTTTTTGGTTGTGAGCTGAAAGTGAGAACCGCATTTGGAACTTGATAATTTTTAGAATGATTAAGAAAAAAAATAGAATGAGTCATTCAATTGTGCTAAATGATTAATGAGTCAGATAAAATTTAAAAACATGTTAAACACAGAAAACGATAAAATAGAATGGCTGTGGTGATGACCACAATTATGCAATTTCATTTACAAATAATTCATCATTTGGTTTTCTTGAACAGCATCCTGCACATCTACACAGCCAAAGGACTCAGGGAATATGCCATCGCTGCTGCAGAGAGGCTGAGGGAAGTAGGGAGGCTTGATGCTAAGGAACACAAAGGAAAGGTGTGAATTAAATATTTAAAATAAAATATTCCAAGCAACACAAATGACTTCTTTAATTATATGATTTTAATTTGTATTGCTAAATGTGTTTTTGCAGACTGCTTTGTTGGTGGCAGTGACAGCCAACCAGCCAGAGATTGTGCAGGATCTTCTGTCGTTAGGGGCAGACATAAACGCCTGCGACTTTAAAGGTCAAACTGCTCTTCACTTGGCTGCTCACTATGGATTTCCAGCAGTTCTGGAGGTAAAGAAACACCAAAGCTGGAAAAGTTTTTATCATATTAATAAAAAGTCACTCACAGATTAGTTTTTAAGCAATCCTCATGAGTAATTTCTATTTTTCGGCAGGCAATTCTGTCAGGTAGACGAAACGTCAACTTGGAGGCCCGCAATTTTGAGGGTAATTTAACATAAATAAATAAAAAAAAATGAAAATATGCAAATATCACTCTTTGTTAACCCATTAATCCAGTGATGTCTTCACTTCGTATCTTGAAAGCTAAGTCTTTCTTCTTGCATTAGGTATGACTCCCCTACACTGTGCAGCCATTTCTCACAGTGTCACCATGAAAGCGTCTACAGCCGCACCGGAAGATGTTAGTCTTCAGGCCAAAGCTGATGAGAAGCTCTCTTGTGTACAGATGCTGCTCATTGCAGGGGCATCCCTTCTCAGCCAGGTACTGAAAGCTCAGCAGACCGTCAAAGCTAGTCACAATAAATACGTCAACCATGAACATTCAGTGAGAATGTGTAGGGGGAAGTGTTGTGTGTTTTATCTAACCAACATGATGTCATAGTGCGGCCACCCTCCCCCCGTACTCTCTCTTTTGTTTTCTCGGTCTGTTTTGACTCTCAAATGCCATTGCAGGACCCATTGGTTCATAATTATTCCCCGCACTTTCTATTATTCCAGGAAATCAAAAGTAACAAGACAGTGCTGCACTTGGCTGTGAAGGAAGGTAACATTAAACTGGTGGACTACCTGCTGGGGATTCGCCTGCCAAACATGAAAGACTTTGTCAACATGAAAGTGAGTCTCACACTGACCTGAAAGTCAGAACTGTATGCTCGGAATGTCTCTCTGCATGAGTTTACAGTATGTCGTGTATTACAATTACACTGACTGAACTGTCTGAGTCATGCCGTGTTAACATTTTTGTGACAGGCTCACGGTCACACGGCTTTACACATGGCGGCAGGTCTTCATGGTAACCCAAACCAGGAAAAGATCCTGCAGCTGCTGTTGGACAGAGGAGCCGACCCCAGCATGCGCAACCTGGAAAACGACCAGCCAGCTCATTTGCTGCAGAGCGGCCCACAAGGAGAACGGGTATGCTCCCAGTCATCAAATAAATATCTCACCTGCAGCTGATAACTGTCTTAATGTCTTTATTTAACGTAAATCAAGATTAGTTTTTCCTGGATGCTAAGGCTAACTAGCTAGTCAGATTGGAGCCAAAACAAAAGTGCATTCTAGCCACTTAAAACCACACCAATTTAAAACACATGACAGCATTTGTGGGAACGCTATTTTTATGAACCTTTAAATTGAAATTTATTTACAGAATAATAAGGATAGGATGCGGTGCACCACCAATAAACTTCCTATGTGAAACATGCACTGAGAATGGGACATGTAAAGCATGTCCAGCCAGAATCATGGTATGTTAGATTTATCTCCGAATTTGGACTTCGGATCTGGTAATGACACCACTCCTGAGTTTAGCATATTCTAGTTGCAAGCCAGATAACCACTGGGATTTGTGATTTGTTATGATGCTAACTAATATCAGCAGTACAAGGCTATTACATTATATTCCTCTCCATTTTACGAGTTTAAACACTAAAGGAATATGTTCACTAGCAGAGGTTATACAGCACTATGTTTGACACTAGTTTAAACTAATACAATCAGAAGTACTAATAAGTATTTCTTAAATGCAACTTTTACAATATTTTGTATACGTGGCAGCCGTATTAAATTTACTTCTCAGTCGGAAACGTTGCTTCCAAGGATATCCTTGTATTTCCAACACGGAACACAAAAACATAATAAAATAAAATAAAAATCAGACTTCCAAGTAAAAAGAGAACACATTCTGATTCTGAAGGAAAAATTATACCACTTTATAGCATCTCCCTTCTTTAAGGAATTATTAAATCAGTTATCAATGAACCCGTAAACACTTAATAAACAATAAGGGCAAGATGGAGAGCAAAGGTTGCCAGTGACCTACTAAAAAGTGACCTATTATTTAACAATACTATGTTACTGTTCACTTTTTGTCATCTAGGATTTCTATATTAAACATATCTAAATAGGTCACGACATCATAATTGACTGACTGAAATAACCAATAACCAAAATGTTATCAAAAGAAGCCTTTTGGTACTTAAAAAGGTTTAATAGTCATTAACATGAAAAACATGTTTTCATTTCCCTTTTGATTGTTTTTGATGTTTATAATACGGTCAAAAACCTTTAATATGTTTGTTTCCTTAAGACATGAGGGCAATAACTTAACACCAGCCTTGCTATTCTAACATGCCAAAATTATTACAAAAAATATTTTGTAAACGTTATCTTTATATTTATTATTATATTTATTATATATAATTGCTAATTTGATGGGTTTCCAAATGGTCATTAGTCTTACAGTGTGGCAACTTACTCAGAAAGGGTTAATTTTAGAAACTCTAGATGATGAAAAGGTGAACAGTAATATTGGAAAATATTATAAAATCATAGCTTACTGTTTGGTAAAACTTTTGCTCAGTCTCTGGTCCTTAACTCAAGCGCTATAACTGCTTATTTATTAATGGCCTATAAAAAAATAAGATTAATTATTATCCAAATGTAAGGGGCACAGCAATTTATTCGTTTTTACCCTGCCTGACTTTTTAAATAGACATTCAGAGTAAATAACCACCCAACACAAACATGATGATGGATAATAGGTCAATAAAATAACGTTCACATAAAATAATGTGGCATTTTTGAGACTGTAGCTGTTTAAAATGTTAAAAGTCTGCTTTGGTCTTGGTCCCTGTTGGACTAGACATTAGCTTAAACCTCTAAGGCAGTCGTACCTGGATTTATACTAGATGAATACCCAAAGAAAGTTATCATTTAAGCAGAACCTCATTTAGAAAAATCCTGAACTATCCCTATAAACATTACTGTTTTTCTTAAATAATCCAGTCTCACTGAGTTATCCTTTTTTTCACAGCTCAAGTTCATGTTGAAGAGACGAAGCAGTTCTCGATCTGGCAGAACCAGGAATAATTTAGACCACTTGTAATCCCGTTTTGGTGGGATGAAGAATCTTCAAGATGACTCCTTTGTTGAGAAGGGGAAAAAACTTATTTTTGTTTTTTTGGGAGTCTTTGACCTGTTGATGAAAAAAAAAACTGAGTATGCTAGATTTATTATTAGATTAATTATGCTTATCATTTATTGCCCATAAATGAAAAGTGTAACAATTTTTTCAGGACCATTGAGTTAATTTTTAGTCTTTTGGCAAAAACATATCTACAAAGTGAAAAATGCATGCGCTATATACACTCACCGGCCACTTTATTAGGTACACCTTGCTAGTACCGGGTTGGACCCCCTTTTGCCTTCAGAACTGCCTACAATACTCAGGTAGACTGTGACCTTGACATGATGCTCAATTGGTACTAAGGGGCCCAAAGTGTGCCAAGAAAATATCCCCCACACCATTACACCACCACCACCAGCCTGAACCATTGATAGAAGGCAGGATGGATCCATGCTTTCATCTTGTTGACACCAAATTCTGACCCTACCATCAGAATGTCACAGCAGAAATCGAGACTCATCAGAGCAGGCAACGTTTTTCCAATCTTCTATTGTCTAATTTTGGTGAGCCTGTGCAAATTGTAGCCTCAGCTTCCTGTTCTTAGCTGACAGGAGCGGCACCCGGTCTGGTCTTCTGCTGCTGTAGCCCATTCGCCTCAAGGTTCGACGTGTTGTGCGTTCAGAGATGCTCTTCTGCATGCCTTGGTTGTAACAAGTGCTTATTTGAGTTATTGTTGCCTTTCTATCAGCGTGAACCAGTCTGGCCATTCTCCTCTGACTTCTGGCATCAACAAGGCATTTGCACCCACAGAACTGCCGCTCACAGGATATTTTCTGTGTTTCGGACCATTCTCTGTAAACCCTAGAGATAGTAGTGGGTGAAAATTCCAGTAGATCAGCAGTTTCTGAAATAGACCAGCCCATCTGGCACCAACAACCATGCCACGTTCAAAGTCACTTAAATCACCTTTCTTCCCCATTTTGATGGTCGGTTTGAACTGCAGCAGATCGTCTTGACCATGTCTACATGCCTAAATGCATCGAGTTGCTGCCATGTGATTGGACGATTAGAAATTTGTGTTAACGAGCAGTTGGACAGGTGTACCTAATAAAGTGGCTGGTGAGTGTATAATAAAACGTTAAATGGACACAAAGTATTTGGCAGTAAAAACACAAGATAATAGTTTTTCCAAAGCTTAGATTAGTGATGCTTTCCTCGATAGGTTAATCTCCCAAATCAAAGTTGATTTCTGTGAAATCGTGAGTAAAAGCTCTGGGACCATGTCCCTGAAACCCCTCTGACTCTCTGGTTAAAACCCCTCACTGACATCATAATGATGCTCTGAGCAGCGGTTTTGAGATTTACCAGAATGTGTTTTCTTGTTTTTCAACCTAAAACCTATTTAATGGTTTGTTTTCTGTATGCATCATACGTATTTGTCTGTAACACCGGGTGCAATTTTATTTTTCTGTGTGGAAAAAGAAACTTTATGGTGTAAAACTTAAGAAATTATGACAAAGAATGTTTTTTTCCCCAAGCAGACAGCAGACGAGTCACCCACGATGACAAACTGTCTGATTCACTGTACGTTTTATTTCTGAGTGAGTCATGAGTAAAAGTACAACACTGTTTCCATCAGATTGTTTTGATGATTGAGGACAGACTATGAACAGTCCCATTTACATTTAGTGTGACAGATATGAGCACGCTGGAAAATACACCATTCCACTGTAAGAGCTGTGTCAGGTAGTAATTCACAAATGCAGTGAAACTATTTATTTTTCAAGGTCCACCTACCTGTACTGATATAATAATAAAACCTAATCACATAGATGACTGTCATTAACTCTGTCACTTGTGTGTTATCTTTGACATTTCTGAATAGCACAAAGAAAAAGATTATCTCACCACATGATTAACTTCATTCCAAGCAGCTCCTGACTATGATTACTGTAATACTACTTCAATGACGTATAAAGCCCTATAAGCATCAACAATATACAATCTTTGTTTGAAGGCGGACAATTCCAACTACATTTAAAATTTTTCAATGCCTTAATCTGACTTTAGTCGTTACTTTATTTTTAAAAGCTGTTTTGACATCTAAGGCATTACAAAATGATTATGATCGTTATGCTTAGTGTTTCTATTTATTGTGTTGTTAAGCTATGTTCTCTACCTTCTCTTTAAAATGATCATGGAAGACACAACAGGCAATCTTATGCAGTTACAGTGATGCAAACTGGAGAAATGTATGATTTATACTCATGCTGCCAATTTTATTGTTCAACAGAAATAAAATATATTTAAGACAAACCACATTTGCTTCATTTGTTCTATTAAGAGGACTCTCTTTGAAGGGATCCTTTTTATCAGAGCTTTACCAAAATTAATTGGGAGTGTAGGGATCAGGTTAAGATTTGTTGGATGACCCAGCTTAGTTACAATCCAGCTGACAGATGTATACTATAATTGCCAAAAAGGCATTGGAAGAAAACAGCCCATGTGTTTGTGTTTGCCAGTGAAGGTCCTGTGATGTCATTCTTCCTTTTCAAGCCTGTGCTACATTTTCTATACAGCTGGAGGAGGAACTGCAACAGAGAAATAAATAGACAGAATGTCAACGACGGAGCTCTTACTGTTGCCTTTAAGCTCAAAGTGGCTGTAAACAGTTTGGCTCAGCCTAAGTAACTCACCTTCTGTCTTTGGAATCTGCGTACCAGACGAGCTGGAGCTGTTTTCAGAGGCAAAAAAATCGAAATAAGCACATAATTACACACTACATATATATTTTTTGTTTATTTAACCCTTTCATGCAAAGAGGTCACTACAGTGGACGGTAGTTCAAAAAGAAAAAAAAAACACACAAAGATTAACATATTTGGTTGGGTGGGGTGATAGTTCTGTTTTTAAGCAACTTTATTGGACTCTATACACTGCCACCTATTGGTCAACCAGTACAACTTCAAACCAACAGTCAGACAGAACCAGCAGACATCTTGCTAAACACCATAACAGGTAATAAAGTATTAATAACAACCAATAATTACTGGTTAATAATGAATGGTTTATATATTTGTTAAAGCTTTTAAGGACCGATTTCATGTTAGTACAAAATTTCAGCTCTTCATCTTCCTATTAAAGAGGACATAATAATCACTTGCTATATATTGTACTTTAAAATGCCTTAACAGCAGTAACTTTGCAGAAAAAAATCTTTTTTGGGTATTCAATCAACATTTTTTGCAGATTGATGTAACTTACAGTTGGTGTGTTTTTATTTTTGAAGTGCAGTATTTGACAGAAAGACCTGCAGTTAGGGCCAAATTTATTCCCGCCCTCGGCAGATTTAGATTTACTGGAAGAACTATTAATGTGATGGAGCCCAACCAGAGTATGATGGAGAATCCTTGAAGAAACCTAAAGATTAGGGTGATGGCAAGGAGGACCTCCAATTTAAAAAGACTGAGTTCACCATCAAAGATACATGTTCAAAATGTATCTTTGATGATGGAAACATGCAAAGGACTAGTAAGAGTATGGTTTAATTTTTGTAATGCCAATAAAAATTTGTCCATTGATTATAGAGTAGGCTATAAATAATTTTCCAGTTTGAATAATATGAATAAAAACAAATTAAATCTTTCTTTTTTCAAAATTGAGACTTTTTTTTATGTTTATCACCAAAACACTTCCTTTGTGAAATACTGATGGGGTTATGAATAATTGTAAGATTTCCTGTACAGGTATATGGATGATGTTGACAGGGCCTATAAAAGTCTCTTTAAAGAGGCTGAGGAAGAGGAAAGTCTGTCTTCCAAGATAACGCAAGGACAAAATAAAGCAAAATATCAGAGATCTGGTTGATCAAAAATAACCTGCTTCCATGTGGGAGTCTTGTTTTTGTGTCCCTTAGGTGTATGAAAACTATTGAAAAGCGTGCGCATACTGGCTCACATGGGTGGGTGCAAAGGTGGCCGGTTTGTTGTGTGGTTAGTACACAGTATGTTGTTTATTTGTTTTAACATCAACCCATCAAGGGTTTAATAAATTAGCTTTATGTACAATCTGGCATATCTACATTAACAAGCAACAATCCAATTAATAAATGAAAAGTTAATTTCCTTTTCATGTAGTGCAATGAATAAAATGTTTGTTTTTTGAGAAATGTTTGTTGCGTTCTGAAGTTATTTTTCTTTTCATCAAACTGAACAATATTAAAAATGGTTGAATGCAGTATGTTAATGTATTATAACATCAATATCTTTATATATTGTATAGTCTTCCCTCTCTAGGTACTCCGGCTTCTCAACAGTCCAAAAACATTACTTTTAAGTAAAGGTTAATTGGTTGCCATTTATTGCCCTCATGTATGACCTTGTGTGCATGTGTCTGTCCTGTGTGTCTCTGTGTTGTCCTGTGATGGACTGGTGACCTGTCCAGGGTGTAACCCCCCACGTTCTCGCCCAATGACAGCTGGAGATAGGCACCAACCCCCCTGCAAAGATAAGTGGGCATGGACAAAGGATGGATGGATGGATGGATGTATAGTTTTTACTCATTTATAGTATTTATAATTTGAAAATTTTAAAGTCTAGACACAGATTGTACCTTTCAGTGAAAAACAGCACATTTTAAGAAACAAACTGCATTTTTTGTTCATGCCTAAAGATAACTGAAAACACACAGGGAAAAAAATCCAGGGTGAGGTTATCATAGTTCATGCATGAAAGGGTTAAATTACTAACAGTAAAATATACTTGTATTGTATGAAAACTGTGGCAACAACTTTGGCTTGAATTTTTCAAAATATGTGTATCATCAGAATTACCAGATCCGAAACTAGTTGAAGCCACAGGGTTCTGATTTATGGTGCTTAAAAATGTTTGAACGCTTTAGAGTTTGTTTTTGTGTTTGTTGTTTTTGGTACGGGGGGGTGTGTGGGTGGGGGTGTGGGTGGGGTGGGGGGGGGTATAATGACAAACAGAGATCTGTGAGTGGCATAAATATGTGAATTTTTCCTTTTGACCTTAAAAGGAAAATTTTGTGGTCTTGTTCTTCATCAGAAGAATCTTATCCTACAAATACAATTGCTTAAAATCAGAACGTTGGCGGGTTTCCTAACATTATTTATATAGTTCTTGTTTCTTTACAAAAATTCTACGGACTGAGGTCAGAACTCTGACTTTCCAAAACATTACCTCAGTAATTTAGTTTCACCGACTTATGTCCAGTTATTCTTCCTTAGTAGTTCACTGGTTTTATTCAGAACCTATTGCTTAATCAATGAGGGGAAACAGCCCAATGAAGTGAAACATGCCTATCTAAGTGACTTTTTTAAGCATGCTTCACAGCTGGAATTTTTGGCCTGAAATGCAACATTTTCTTCCTCAGAAAAAGTCACTTCTCATTTCATCAAACTAAATCACGCTTACCTCTAAAGTTACCTTGTGGTCTTTTGTGATGTTTATCACATGCAGTGATCTCAGAGTGATCTTTCTTGGTTAGTACAGTAAGTTTTGAGGAGGCTAACTACAGTCCTAAATCTCCTCAATACTTATGCTCTCTGAATGTGGTTTTGCAAAGTCCCAAATCTTTATAAAATGGATCTGAAACCCTGTCATCCAGATGAACTAATTTTATCTTTAGATTAACTACAGCTGCCTATTGTCCCAAACACCTACTGTAATAAACATTGGATCATCTTTTTGAGTAAAATAGAGAAGACATATGATATACAGAATTATATACAGTAAAGATCTGAGCAAATGAATAATAATAAATAACTGTGAACCTTTGATACCACAGAGTGGTATCATAAGATCCTGCCCTGTTTCCACAGTTTGTTATTTTAAACTTTTTTATTTTTGTCTGACTGCAAAGCAAGTTTGAGAAAGTATTTACTGACTTATTAAGATGAACACAGACTGACCTTACTTGAATTGCTGGTTTCCCCATTTTGAGGAGAGGCTAATAGAAATGGGCCTCATCATGTCACATCACCAAGGGAAGCAGGGAGAAATGGCCTACTTGTCAAAACCCCCTAAACGCTCCTAAAAATGTGATGTAATAAGTTTTTGAGTATATAAAAATATAATATAATAGAGCTTTTCCCACTTTATAAATGTACTCAAAATATGTGTTTGTCAGGATTTTTCAAAACGTTTTAATGTGAGATTACCTTATTGTTATTTAAAATAATTACATAAATAAGTACATATTACCTGGGGTGTCTTTTTTAAAACCTATTTCTAGTACATCTTTATAAATCTGATTATATTTTAGGCTTTTGTAGGATTTTTAGGCTCTTAAATACAGAAACCTTAAGAGTTTTCAAACTTTTAAGCACCATGACCACAAACCAATGTGCCAAGTTCTTGAGCTCCTAAAACAGCAGCTCTTGTCTTTGTTGCTGTCTTGCCATTCAAGCAACATGCGATCAACTCCGAGTAGATTTTCCACATTCTATACCAACACACAAGGAGTGTCTTTTTGAATGCATACATTTAACAATTGGCTTACAGACCAAGCACTAGGATGGAAAGAATAGCAAAGCATTTACAAAAACCACTTAAGGGTGTTTATGAACTCATTGATGTGTTGGAAATGTATTTTGGTTGAACAAGGGGAAGGCACTAATAGAGAAGTGGCATCCAGGGGGAGGGAAAGGGTAAAATTGCACAACTACATTCAGTTTTTAAAAATAGTTTTTTATAGGACACATTTTTTTTTTTTTTAGATTACGTAGTGAATTCAAATTCATTCATACGACATGCACAGGCGGATCATTCGTTAAATCTATTTCAATTCTTACTTGGATGAGGATTTTACACATTTTGTGAATTTTTTGCCTGTTTGAGGAATGATAGATAAGTTACAGAAGTATTGATCTTTTATATATTTACTAAAGTCTTCGAATTATTGGCATATTTCAAAAAAAGTCTAAACTTACTCAGGGCTATTAAAATGCCAGAGACAAACATTACAACAGCAAGGATGACCCCTGTAGTCCGCAGTGTCTCATAATCTACAAGGGAATAAATGACAAATGATTTAAAAACAAAGACAATAAAGTTCAAAATGTTCTGCAAAACTGAAAATGGATTCAGGTGTTCTACAGTGTCTTGCAAAAGTATTTATAACCCTTTAAGTTTTCCATGTTAACAGTACAACTACAAACTTTATGTTCATATAAAATCCAAATAAAATATATTAAAGTTGTAAATTTAAAACAGAGGAAAAAGGATACAGTTTTATACCAGTTTACTGCATCACAGCAGCAAGTCTTTTGTGGTAGATCTCTAACAGCGTCGCACATCTTAAGACTGCAATATTATTTTGTCCAATCTTCTTTGCAAATTAGCTCAAGCTCAGTAAGACCGGAATGGAGAGTATCAATGAAAATCTATTTTCAAGGCATGCAGCAGATTCTCAGTTACATCTAGATTAACATTTAGGCCGTGACTTTGACTGGATCAGTCTAGCACATGAATATGCTCTGATCTAAACCATTCTATTGTAGCTCTGGCTGTAAGTTTAGGTTCATTGCCCTGCTGAAAGGTGAACCTCTGCCCTCTTGAATTTCCCCAGGCATTGCTGTGTATTTAGCTCCAACTTTGACCAGCCTTGCTGTCCCTGCTGAAGAAAAGCACCCCTAAAGCATGATGATTTATCCATTGCTAATCAGGTCTCTTCAGAAGGCAACTGGTTTCAATGGATTTTATTTGTGGGTCTCTGGCTAAAGGGGGCAAAGAATATACACATGCTATTTATTTTATTAATTAAATTCAATTATGTAATAAATTTTTATTTCCCTGTCCCTGAAACAGAAAAACATCCCCACAGCATGATGCTGCCACTACCACGTTTAGACATGGGTATGATTTATATCTTACCACATCACTTTCTTCTAGGTCTTTCCTGTGCTACATTAATGCTCTCATTGCCTGCAGTTTAGCTGGATGGCCAATGGTAGGTTTGAACACTCTTTCCATTGAGATTGCATAAACCCTGGGATATTGTCTTATAAGCCAACTCTTCTTTAATCTTTGAAACAACTGTATTCCTTTCCTGTCTGGTGTGTTCATGGGTCTTCATTTTGTTTTTTGTTCCCTAATGTTCTTTAACAAGCCTCTGAAGCTTTCACAAAACTGCTGTATTTATGGTCATTGCAGTGGATTTTGTTTAAAGGTGTCACATTTCATAATTATAACTTACTTTGTGTAGGTCTATCATGTTAAATCAAAATAAAAACACATGAAGTTTGTAGCTATAATGCTAGAAAATGTGACACAGTAGCATGCATATTTTTGCAAGGCGCTGTAATTGGTTAAAATCTTACCATAGTGAAAGTCACTTTGGTCTGGAAACATTGATTCTGTAACAGAAAGATTGTCTTTATTTACAAAGCAAGAATATCAGCAGAGCATTTTGAGGCTGTGTTGAAAGTGAGAGGGGTCTTCTGTTCGGTAAACCCCCCCCCCCCCACACTCCATGTCTGCAGGCTTGGCTTCAACACACTTTAGGAGGTTTTTTCTTGCTCTGCACAGAAAGGCACTCAATGCAGCATCTTCGCTCAGCAGAAAAAAAAAAAAAAAAAGAGTTACAAGCCAGCAGCAGCAGCAGAGAAATGTAGGAAAGGAGGGAGGCAGAGCTTGACAAGATGGAACAATAGAAGTTTTCATTTTCACTGCAATCAAAAATTTCTACTTCTTTTTTTTGAGTGGGCTGCCAGAATTCATAACCTCAAAAGTATTGAAGGCTGGAGACTCTGCCAGTTTATTGGATGCCAATAATGCAGCTTTACTGAATTCTCAGCCCCAAGTAGTTGAGTTGGCATTTTATATTTAACACCACAGCCAAGAAACTGTCCTGTTTTATAGAACTGCCAAAAATTCTCCTTCTGTTCTCTCTGGTAGTTTACTCAAGTATTTCCCTTATTGTGACACTGATCCATGCATCAGCACTTTAACAATCTTCCATTCGTTTAGTAATAATCTAAACATAAAGATACCGATCAAACAAACTAAAATTACATTTTCCCCTTTCGATCCAAAATAACTTTCTGAGTACTAATTATTAAAAGGCATAAGTAAAAGGAACAAACCCTTGGTGGCCATGGTTGCACTGCAATGATGCTGAAGAGCTTTGTCTCCTGGAGATTTAGCAAGTTGCTGGGTTGCAGTTACAGCCTGGATATGGATGGAGAAACTGGGCAGTGCAGCAGGCAGAACAGCTTAGTGGGACTGCATTGTACATGATCAGCAGGGGACCCTCTGGTGGTGACAATGAGACACTGCATACATTTTTCGCAGCTACTGGTGCAATCGATGGGCAATCCCAACAGTGAGAAGCCACACCGACTGCAGATTAAAGGAAATAGTGGGCCAACCCAAAGTAGAAAAAAATGGACAAAGAGACAATGTTCAAAAACCATTGTGGGTAGTAAAGTCTTGTACTATATGTGATTATATTTGTGTGAGCGTTTTTAATTCGTGGAGAAATATCAGATTAAATTGCATTTTGTTTTTGTTTTAAGAAAATTCTAATATTTTAATTTGAATTCTGGCTATTTATGTGCAGAAGCATCGGTTTGCATGCAGTAAATGCAGCAGTTCTCTGTTATGTTGCACTGCAGAGAGTATACAACACATTTTATGCAGTGTTTTACAGCAGCTGTCAGCTTTACTACAGAGCAAAGTACCATTTAACAGCATGAAAACCAAAGAGGGGTTCTTAAAGAGTCTTTCTGGATGCTGCATACAGCAATGAGTCCTCTGCCACTGCTGCTAGTTACTACTGCATGTGTAACTGAACTGTGTGCAGTGTCAGCAGAAACATGAGCACAGCATAACAGATGGCCACACTCGCAGTTCTACAACTACACTGGTATAAATTAAATATTTAGCATGAAATTAATTAAAACCACCTTTTTTTTTTCTCAAACATTTGATTTATTATCTAGCATTTGTTTGAAAATCAGAAATAATACAAATGAGAATCACACCATTGCTACTGTATAAACATGAACCATCATCTAATGATGATAACTGATGATAAAAACATAAAAAAGGAGGGAAAAAAGAAAGAAAAATAGCAGGATTATGACATTTAAAAAGCTCAAGGCTGTCCTCTTGAAAGGATTGTTCTTTGCTGTCTTCTCGGTCTTTGCTGCTACCTAGTGGGGGCAGCTGGCAAACTGCAGAAACAAGTACATAAATTTAGTTCAATTTCCCATTTAATTTAGTGGATTCACTGAGGATTCACAGGCACTTACCAGTGTTTCTAAAGCCTCTGTTAAACTGGAAAAAAATAAAATAAAAATAATTTGAACATTTTTAACTGAATAGTTTATTATATGCAGATACAAAAGAAAATTAAAAACATACCTCTCTGAACAGCTGATTCAACTTCAGGACCCCTGGGCCAATGGAAAATTGGTATATATAGAGATAGAGAGAGCGATAGAAATGGAGAGAGAGAGATGTATAAAATAATATTAACATTGTATATTTGTACATGTCTTATATTCTAATAAGAAAACAAAATATCTGTTGGTTTTATTTTGTGTAACTCACCTCGACTTGTCACTCCTAGAACAGGTACACTTTCGACCTGTTTATACAAAAACGGGGGTAGATTAAATATATTACATGTATAGTGCTGTTATGAAACTTAAATTTTAGCACGATTTAGGGAAAGAACTGGACAGATTCATGGCAAAACAACCCGAGCCTGGGACGCATTCCAGGTTTTTGAATTCCTACTGCGTTCAGATCAGGAAGTAACAGACAAAGTGTATCAAAAGAATCATTAACTTCTACTGGTTGGTTTTTAAAAGCTCTCTTCTGATTCTTTCTAATTTAGGAACACTGTAACAACCCTCAAGCGCTGTGGTGAAAGCATCATGCTGTGGGGCTGCTTCCCTAGCAGGGCTTATAATGTTTTGCACAAAATGGATGGAATAATTAAGACAGAGGAGTACATCAAGATTATTCAGGATTTCAAATCAACACCAGAAAGTTGAGACATGGATACATTTGGATGTTGCAACAAGACAGTAGTCCATAACACACCAGTTTTTGGAGTATCCCTCACCTCAGTTCTACTGAAAATGTCCAGGCTATGCTCAACATTCATGGCCAAGCCAGGAAACCAACTACAGGTCCTTCTCAAAAAATTAGCATATTATGATAAAGTTCATTATTTTCCATAATGTAATGATGAAAATTTAACATTCATATATTTTAGATTCATTGCACACCAACTGAAATATTTCAGGTCTTTTATTGTCTTAATACGGATGATTTTGGCATACAGCTCATGAAAACCCAAAATTCCTATCTCACAAAATTAGCATATTTCATCCGACCAATAAAAGAAAAGTGTTTTTAATACAAAAAACGTCAACCTTCAAATAATCATGTACAGTTATGCACTCAATACTTGGTCGGGAATCCTTTTGCAGAAATGACTGCTTCAATGCGGCGTGGCATGGAGGCAATCAGCCTGTGGCACTGCTGAGGTCTTATGGAGGCCCAGGATGCTTCGATAGCGGCCTTTAGCTCATCCAGAGTGTTGGGTCTTGAGTCTCTCAACGTTCTCTTCACAATATCCCACAGATTCTCTATGGGGTTCAGGTCAGGAGAGTTGGCAGGCCAATTGAGCACAGTGATACCATGGTCAGTAAACCATTTACCAGTGGTTTTGGCACTGTGAGCAGGTGCCAGGTGGTGCTGAAAAATGAAACCTTCATCTCCATAAAGCTTTTCAGCAGATGGAAGCATGAAGTGCTCCAAAATCTCCTGATAGCTAGCTGCATTGACCCTGCCCTTGATAAAACACAGTGGACCAACACCAACAGCTGACACGGCACCCCAGACCATCACTGACTGTGGGTACTTGACACTGGACTTCTGGCATTTTGGCATTTCCTTCTCCCCAGTCTTCCTCCAGACTCTGGCACCTTGATTTCTGAATGACATGCAGAATTTGCTTTCATCCAAAAAAAGTACTTTGGACCACTGAGCAACAGTCCAGTGCTGCTTCTCTGTAGCCCAGGTCAGGCGCTTCTGCCGCTGTTTCTGGTTCAAAAGTGGCTTGACCTGGGGAATGCGGCACCTGTAGCCCATTTCCTGCACACACCTGTGCACGGTGGCTCTGGATGTTTCTACTCCACACTCAGTCCACTGCTTCCGCAGGTCCTCCAAGGTCTGGAATCGGCCCTTCTCCACAATCTTCCTCAGGGTCCGGTCACCTCTTCTCGTTGTGCAGCGTTTTCTGCCACACTTTTTCCTTCCCACAGACTTCCCACTGAGGTGCCTTGATACAGCACTCTGGGAACAGCCTATTCGTTCAGAAATTTCTTTCTGTGTCTTACCCTCTTGCTTGAGGGTGTCAATAGTGGCCTTCTGGACAGCAGTCAGGTCGGCAGTCTTACCCATGATTGGGGTTTTGAGTGATGAACCAGGCTGGGAGTTTTAAAGGCCTCAGGAATCTTTTGCAGGTGTTTAGAGTTAACTCGTTGATTCAGATGATTAGGTTCATAGCTCGTTTAGAGACCCTTTTAATGATATGCTAATTTTGTGAGATAGGAATTTTGGGTTTTCATGAGCTGTATGCCAAAATCATCTGTATTAAGACAATAAAACACCTGAAATATTTCAGTTAGTGTGCAATGAATCTAAAACATATGAATGTTAAATTTTCATCATGACATTATAGAAAATAATGAACTTTATCACAATATGCTAATTTTTTGAGAAGGACCTGTAATTAAATAAACTATACAAATTCTGATAAGAGGAGTTACCAAATATCCAGCCAAAATTATGCCAGAAGCTTGTTAATGACATTTCGGTTTGAAGTGCAACGTTTTAAATGCTTAAACACATTTATCCAGTTATTCATTAGGGTGTATGTACCCAGTCAACGTGAATTACTGTCAGCCTTTGATGTGCCCAGTGTAATGCTGCGTTCCATTAACATCACAAGTTGAAACTAGGAAGTCGGAGTTTACGTCATCTCCGAGTTGTAGCGTTCAGTTTCCTGCTTGTTTTTGTTCGTATTGCTAGCAACTGTAACAGCAGTCTAACAATAAGAATGACAAAAACACTATTCTACGTGGTTTTTCGTGCATTCATACAGCGTTGAAACATGTTTTAAAAACACTGAAAAGTAGTACGTGTACGACTAACTAAATGTTACATGAACAATAAAGAACTGGCAAAAACACTCAAAGTAAGAACCATTTACTACTGCTGGTGCGAGTAGCAACCATCTTGAATACAGAAGTCGGGTATGGTCGTGTTGTCCTGACTTTTTGAATCGTAATTCCAACTTTCAGGGGCGTTCCAGTTGAAATTTTCTAGTCGAGGTTGAAAATTCTGACTTCCGATTACAAATGGAACCCACTGTTAGTCCTGTAAGAAAACACTGCCACTACCCGATGATGCAGATAGCGGCTGCTACATCAAAGGTCTACAAGTAAATCTAAAATGCTAATACAATTTAAACGACAGCAAGTTATGACAGGGAAAAACTTTACTCTGTAAAATCAGAATTCTACGTTTTTTTCAGAAAGTTGGGTTAAGTCTCATGAGTTGAATTTTCACCACAATTTGTGAATAAATGAGTTATAAAAGAGCATTCAGGGGGGTGGGCCCAGGGCACCATTCATGCAAGAACCGCCTCTGGTGCAAGCAAAAAGGGAATGAAGGAATATTTTAAATCATACTCAATTAATTCAGTCGGACAAACAGCTGTCATTTATTCAAAACTTTTAAACGTCAATATTTAGTACTTTAAAAATTCTTTCAGGATTTATGGGTCTTTAAATTTTGTTTATGCTTCTCTTATATTTGGATAATAGTCGTAAGATCAGATGACAGACTTTATTAAAAGCTCTTTAAATCAAAGAGAGATCAAACAGACTTTCATCAATTCAAAAGGATATTATATATTAAATTAAAAAAAAGCTGAAATGCCTTAACAGATTCATTTTAAACAGCCATTTTAAAGAATAAGAATAAAGTACTAGTGTTTACTGATGAAAAGGCATAAGGAGTATATGTATTATTTATTTCAATTAGCTGTTATCTATCTTTCTACTAAAATACCTTTAAATCTTTTAATAATTGTAAAAAAAAAAGAAAAAACAGCAATAGTGGTTTTGATTAAAATTTGAATAGTGGTTTATCACTAAATCATATTTTTTTGAATGTGTCCTATAAGCATCTGTGAATAAATGGTCAATTTTCCTTCTGCCTTCACAAAACTTTCATAACCAAGAACAGTTTGAAACTAACTCTAGTCCCTGTAAACACAGAGGAAGTGTTGCAGAGAGGTTGAGTCACACTAAATTATTTATTGCTTAGTTATGGTTTCACATCTCTAACTGGCAGAAGCAGCAGGATGAGCTGGCAGTAGGAGCAGGAATCCTGAGAGGACGCCATGTCTGAAAGAAAAGGACCAGCTATGACGGCCAAAAGTCTGCAAGTGTACTGACACTTTCCAAGAAGCATGTGTGAATCTCCGAACCCAGATAAGTACTCTACAAGCTTCATAGCATAATTTCAATTTGCTGTTTGACATTTGCTGAGAACTTCAATACTTACTGACGATGAGGAAAATGCCCAGCAGGAACAGAGCGACGGCAAAAACCAGTCCGCCGATTCTCAGAGATTCATAATCTGAAGCAAAACAAAAAAACGAGAAGATGCTGGGGAGATGTATACAAAACTGAAAGGAGTCACGCTGAAGTTTTTATCCATAGGGACTAAAACAAATAAGCATGTAGAGGTATTTTCTGAGGCATCTGCATAGGTAATTTGCTGTCTCATAATGTTTTTGTTGGCACACCAATAATCCATGCAGGCTGCAGACAGCAGATCTGTAAGCACTGTTGGACATTTCAAAGTTAGTGTCGAGCTGTGGCTTTTTAAACAGCTGCAAACGCTTTTCATTTGTTTTGTTCTTGGAAGAAGAAAAGCAGGGACATTTACCAACAGATGCAAAGAAACTAAAGGGAGGCAGCGGTTACTTCTACTTTAGGGATTTCTAAGAGCTTCGTTTAGCTTTGGAAAATCACAATATTTTCTAAAGTCGCTAGATGTAAACTACTTGAGGTCAGGTTACAATAATCAAGAAAAAACAAACCAACATTTCTCTGAACTCAGAAAAAAGTAGCAAGAAAAAAAAAAGTATATGAATGGATTTTTCCATCCAGGGATTTCCAACATGCTTGGTTTGTGACCTTTAAAAGCAAGTGTCATCCATCTCCCATATGTCACAGTGGAACCAAGGGAAAAAGCAAAAGAAAACCATAAATATCTTTTGCATTTATCTTGGGACACTTTTATGGATCTTTAACAGCTGGGATGGGAAACTGTCATGGGATCAAATTTGATGTTCTTAAAAGATCAAGGAGGAGGGACAGAGATCAGAACATGGTCAGATGTTGAGTTGCAACTAAGAAACATAAAAATTTGCAATGACCCCATTGTATCACAAATAATAACAAAAAAGTAGATTAGCCCAGCTAACTGACACATTGCATTGACTGATACAGTATTCTTCCAATTAACAGCAATGCAACATATTAAAACTTTAACTGCTGAAAGTCTTCCTGTTCCTCTAAGTTACATGTACCAAAGTGAACTAATGTATTCATTTTTAACATAAATTTTGTGAGGTGGCTTTCGAGACAATATAAAAATCCTGTCTGTTGATTTCATTATTACAGCAGTGAAGTGGTTAGATTGCAAAAATGACAGAAAATCTCAGTCATTTTAAATTTTTTGGAGGGTAATTTGGCCTTCTTCAAACTGATGATCTAGGATTTCACCTTCACCCTGCGTTTTAGGGACATCACAAATTTGTTTTTATATTTTTTGTGCCATTCACCATAAAACTGTGACTAGATTAAAGAAAAACTTAAATTCACATGCATTTACACTGGCATTTAGTTTAAACCTAACCAAACGTGGATGTTTTATTTTAACAAGCCATTTAGTTTATGTTATCTGAAGATGATGAGACACAAGGATGTGCCCATGTAGCCTCTTTAGCCTGTGCAAGAGGCACTTTTTACCTGGATAGGCTCTTTTTTTAAGCAGAAAATAATTTTATTTTGCAGAGGCAAAAAAATAAACAAAAAATCTTTAATTCAACAAATGTTTCAGTGTTCAGTGCATCAAGTACCTAATATTTCAGGTTAAAATACACAGGCTAGTTTAATATTTAAAATTTATTTGGGGATGTAAGAAAAATCTTTAGGTGCTGGCATGATGGTGTGTTCATATTAAAATAACTTTCAGAACTTTGAATATAAAGTTTCATTTGTGTGCATTAAAATTGTGCTTCCTGTTGATAAAGCTACAGATTAATATTTGCATTGAAGTTGTTCACATTTTGATTTTTGCCATAAGAACATTTATCAGTCTGAATCTGGACTCTACCGGAAAATATATTGGAAATGAGTGACATAAGGTCAAGCTAAAAGTAGGGAAATACTTTATTTTATGAGTGGAAAGAATATTTGCTAATTGATAAAAGCAAATAATAACAAATGTTGTATAAATTGTAAAATAGCACCTAAAAAGTTTGTTTTAGTGTAAAAGTTTAAATATGTCTGCATATGAAATATGACTTTCTGTTGTTGAACTTTCCTAAAGCTAGATGTGGAGAGCTCATCTGAAATGATTTGTTGATTTGTTTTTATTGAATGCAGTGATCTTTAAAACTAAACCTTTGCTCTCTGCATCTGATGAGCTCCTTACACATAAGTAAGTGCAGATAAAGATTTAACTGTTGACTGTTTATAAGCTTAAAGGACTTTCAGTCCAGTCATCAGCTTTAACTCGTTGATGTTTTGGGCTGTCATCAAACTGTTTCTTTGTGCAGCATTTCTCTAGAAATCTCAGAACCAATCCAAATCCAAAACATTAACTTTATTGATGTGTACACAAATCAGTAAATAAAGCAATTTGTCAGAGAGCTACAAATATTCTCTCCTCTCATAAAACAAAGTATGTCCCTATTTTTAGCCTGACCTTATATTACTCATTTTCAATATATTTTCCAGTAGAATCCAAACCCAGACTGATAATTGTTCTTATTGCAAATATTACGCTGTAGCTTTACATAGAAACATCCTTTTGCCTCATTATTTCCAAATAAACTAAATGAAACATCCACGTTTGGTTAGGTGTAAACTAAATGCAAGTGTAAATGCAAGTGAATTTAAGTTTTTCATTTTATGGTGAATGACACAATAAATATATATATATATAAAAAAAGAATGACTCATTTGTGATGTCCCCTAAAACATCATCAATTTGAACACGCCAAAATTACCCCCCCCCCCCCCCAAAAAAATTTAAATGACTGAGATTTTCTGTCACTTTCCGCAATCTAACCACTTTACCACTGCAATAATCAAATCAGCGGACAGGATGTCAAGTGTTTCTTTTCGCTCTGCTGCAGAAGCATGCACCAAGAGGTGAAAGTTTTCCATCGCCTCTGGAAAAGTGAGACCAAAATGCTCACTCATCTCAACTTTCCAGATGTTTCCTGAGCAGAGGGGTCGACCGTTAAAAGGAGCACCTTTGCGTGCTCAGCACTCACCATAATGAAAAGCGCTGTCAAAGTCTGGAAAAAAAAAAAAGACAGAATGACAAAGAGATAATGAAAGAGAGGCAGATGTAACCAGTGACACACTTCAGACTCTGCTTGATAGATGACAGATTTGCAGTTGTTTCAGGACATCAGTCGCTCATACTCTCGCTTAAAATGTCAGTAAATTGTTAAACATTTGACTCTTCTACAATTTGGCCGCACCTTTCTCATCTTCTTCTGCTGAGGCTGTAAAAGAGAAAAGAACATTTCAGTTGGTGGTTTAAGTACCTGTCAGCAAATGACAAAAGTGACAAAAGCTGAGAACGCTTAGCACGGTGCAGAGAGGGCCTTCAAATCCCAAATACAGGGAAAAATTCCTACTCAAGTGAAAACATAAGTACACCATGTAACAATTCACATTTGCTTTCATTTAAAACAATGTTATAATTTGATAAAGTCAATGAAATTTTGAAATTCCTCCATATGCATTGGTGGATCATTTAAATGTAGGAAATAGCAAGGACTGGCAGAGGATCACATGATCGAATGACTGAATAAATGTAACAACAGCAAACAAATTACTATAGTTCAGGGGGTGGCAAACGTATTCATATCAATCAATCTTTTTACAAACTTCTATTGGAATATAATGTGACAGACAATGCAAAGTAGTGCATCATATTGATCTAAATGGAAAAAGGTGCCTTGTTTAAGATTAAATGTAAAAATTCTGGTATGCAACTATTTAAACTTTGTTCACTCTGATACCTGATAAACAAAA
The DNA here is from genome assembly GCF_021462225.1 of Girardinichthys multiradiatus. NCBI lineage: Eukaryota > Metazoa > Chordata > Actinopteri > Cyprinodontiformes > Goodeidae > Girardinichthys > Girardinichthys multiradiatus. The sequence continues at coordinate 5,163,338 of NC_061796.1, forward strand.
TCAGGTGCAACTAATAGCCTTGAAAAGTATTCTATTTAGTAAGCAGCCAAGAGGACAATGATTACTTTGGAGGAGCTGGAGAAATTAATTGCTCAGGGGAGAGAATCTGTGGACTGCGAACGTTGGTCACCCACTCCATAAATACGGCCTTTATGAAGGAGGGCTGGACAGTATCAGGAAAATATGTAATATCAATGTGATTGCTGAAAATTGCACCAAAAATATATGGCATTAATCTGGCCTTTCTGATCGTGCAGCCAAAAAAAAAAAAAAAAGGAAACATGTGGAAGACATCGCTTTGATCAGATGAGACCAACAGTTTTTGGTCAACATAATGTTTGTACACAGCACCCCATGCTGAACACACAATCCCAATCATTAAACATGGGGCCAGGAGTGTTATGCTGCTCCTGCTTTTCTTCAGCAGGGCAAAGGAAGCTGGTGAAAGTAGAAAGGAAGACGGTAGGAGCAAAGTAATAGGCAAAGCTGGGTGAAAACCTGCTAGTGCTGGCAAAAAAACTGAAGGGTTGTTGGGATGGAATGGTTTAGTTAAAATGTATTCATGTGTTAGAAATGCCCGGTCAAAGGTCAGACCTAAATCCAGCTGAAAATCTGTTTTCTTTCTTGAAAATTTATGCTCACACTTGGGTCTTTGTCCAGTCTGATTGAGCGAGGCCATGCATGCATGACACGCTTTTCAAAGTTTTATATATACAATAAATAAATAAAACCATATGTTAATTTCCTTCAACCACATAAAAGGTGCTTGTTGATGAAATGTGACAGAAGGAGTGTGAATACCTCTTGGCACTGTATGTGCTTAATGTTTCCTGTTGCTGTTAAAAGAATCTTTGCAAAAGAATCAACTCTTTAAATAAATATCCAACAGAGAGGGGATCAACATGTAGTGACATTTGTAACATTACAATCACATTAGTTTATCTCCAGGTATATTTTGTTTGATTGCCCTTTTGTTTGAGCCAGTCTGTTCTGCCTTTTCTTTTGTCAGACTCCTCATGAAAACAAAATTTGGCTGCAGCACCAACTATGAAATCTTGATAAAAAGCAAAATACAACCCCATTTTTCCCTCGAGTTCGGTGGCATAACAGGAAACATGCAGGATCACTTTCCAACCAACTTTGGTTTGTATTACAAAGCAGACATTGTTTGAGTGTTGACGTTTAGACAAGGGTCATATAAATGTTTAGACCAGCGGACATTTTACATGTTTAGTTAATTTAAAGTTGTTATTTCAAAAATAATTAAGTCATGAGGTATGGTTGTTCTTGGATATATTAAGCAGCTCATCAACAATTAATTTAAATGCACCAAAATTAATTGTTACAGTTCAGTAGATTGCATTGACTTAAATGCATTTTCTACAGACCACTACACTCTGTTTACTGGAGAGTGTGTGGTAGAGTCCTCCTGAAATTACATCTGACCTCATTCTTAGACAAAATAAATTGAAACTGTTGGTCTTTTTATCTATGAGGCAAAAACATGTTATGCTTTTTGACACACTTTAAAAAGGTGACCTGTAGTCAGACACGAGACTGAGTCAGGAAGAAAAAAAAAAAAATCAGTGTAGGCAAATCTGCTTAACATCAAACCCTGCTGGTGGTATGTGGGGCGCCCAGGGAAACAAGTCAGAGACCAGGATTTGTATTAGCATGGGAAAATTTGTCTGCACTCTGTATAATTATTGAAACCGCAGAAACACATTTTTTCTGGGGGAAAACTGGAGGCACAAAACAAAATCTCCAGACAAATAAAAAAAATACACTGAAAAGAGGGCTGAAAAATGATTTACTGCAATTCAAACAAGAGGTGCTGTTCAAAAAAGCCAGGTGACAAAACAACAGAAGGGAGTAATGGCCATGCAGTTTCAGGGAGGGACCACTCTAATGCAGGAAACTTACCGAACACCTCCCTGCCAAATGCTGACCCTGTCATACACACACACACACCAGGAACTTAAAACACAACTACAGCAATGTGCTAAAGGACAATCAAACGTCTCCGGCAGCCAAACAATTACTGAAAAAGGGATTCTCACCAAGTGCAGGAGCCAGCCAAGAACTGAATGCCACCATCAATACAAGATCCATTGTGCCTGTTTAAATGAAAGAAGAGGAACATGTTAGGATTGAAGAGTCAGATGAAGGTCATTTTAGATTATGGTTAGCTGATGTTCTCAAGTAAGCTAAGCTATAAGACATTGCTCATAACTTAGGTTTTCACCAACGGCAAATTTTCGCACATACCTTGAATGTGTCTCTAAGTTTACAGTCACAAACTTCACATCCTACATAATGTGAAGTGAAAGAAAGAGGATCCAGAGGTTTCAAACCTTTTTTCACCCTTCTTTGCAATGATGCCCCTAAATAAAATCCAACTAAAATTGCCTTCAAAAGTCACCCAATAAGTAAGTAGAGTCCACTTGTGTGTAGTATAATCACAGTATAAATACAGCTGTTGAGTGAAGGCCTAAGTGGTTTGTTAGAGAACGTTAATGATCAATCTGCGCCATGAAGACTAGGGAACACAGCGGACAGGTCAGGGGTAAAGTTGTGAATAAAAACCAGGGATAGGTCATAAAACAATATCCCAAACACTGAACCTTGAACTCCAGAGACAGTGTTCAATCAATTATCCAAGAGTGGAAAGACTATGGCACAGCTGCATGATATCAGGACAATATTTAATTGAGATTGTGATGTTACTGAAAGCTGCATGAGAAATGTGTGATGCTACTCTGACATTTGAAAAATTGCAGCAAGAAGAAAGCCATTGTTAGTATAAATTCATAAGAAGTATCGTTAACAGTTTTCCACAAGTCATATATAGAAGGCACAGAGTACTTGTGGAAAAAGGTGCTCTGGTCAGGTGAGCCCAAGCTTGATTTTTCTGGCCTAAGTTTTAGGTCACTATGCGTGACCTAAAACCTACACTGCACAACACCTTGGTCACACCATCCCTACAATGAAACATGGTGGTGTGGGTATCATGCTGTGGGGACAGGGTAGCTTTTCACAGCTGATGGGAAGGTGGATGGTGCTAAATACAGGCGAGTCCTGAAAGAACCTCCTTCCAACAGGAGCATGACCCGGAACATTCAGACAGTTCATCTTCATGTGTTAAAATGTCCCATTCAAACTGTAGAACTACTGACAATTTATGTTAAGACTTGAGAAGTAGATGTTATTTAAGATGCTCTCCATCAAATCTGACTGAGATTCCATTTCTGAATGTGCAACGCTGGCTTGGGGGATGTAACTGCAGCAAAATATGGTTCCATGTATCTTTTTCTTCACAATTTTGCACTGTTTTGTTTTGGCCTATTGCATAAAATCCAAATCACATACACTGTGATTTGTGGTTATAATGTGACTAAGTTGAATGGGTATGAAGCCCTTTAAAAGCCACTGTAATGTCACTTGAGAGAGTTTGACTGGATCTTTTTGACCTTCTGAGGATTGAAGCCCACAGAGGTATCGCATTGCACAACATAAAATCATATCCTTATGAAGACTAAAGTAAACCGAGTTTCAGGTGTAAAACTGATCCATCCAAGGACTTAATTCCTGACAGGGACATAATGCTCCATCTTTGTAGACACAACATAGTGGGATCTATGCCTTCATAATTTGTTTTGCAGGCTCTGAGTAGAATAAGAGTATCTATTTTTGGCCCTGCAACTCAGAACATCTTCTTGGAAGCAGAAGGGTGAAACGAAAAGGGAGGTGTAGAGTTGCACTCGACGTTTGGTCAGTGGATTTCGCTGGGTCATCACCATGAGTGGGGGGTGAGTACACTGGAGCTGTTTTTAAATCTATATATTATCTAGAACATTCCTTTGGGCTTCTCTTACAGCCTTAAGATTGCAGGGAACCAGGCAACCTTTCATGATTGGACACAGGAGCTAAGGAAGGCTCTTTTTGGAGATTACTGCGATTCTGCCCAGTTCTCAGACCTGATAATGCCAGTACAGTACTGAGACGTGGCAACACAAATGCAACACAGGTAGATATAACTTAGCTGTGTGGTTAAAGAAAATCTGAGCCATGAAATTAAACATTTTTCAGTACAGAGATCAAAGCTGTGCCAGTGGTTCCCTCCTTGGCCCGGAGCAGTGCTGAGGATTCATGAACAACCAGTGCGGGGGTGTGAAAATGGTGCTGGAGTCGAAGAGAAAAATGAACACTTAAAGCCCCGGGAACGGGATTAAGTACAAAGGCCTGCCAATCAGGTTTAATCAAACAAACACAGAGCGAGCTATTCGAACAAGAGGCAATCCAATAATCTTGTTTGTTAGCCCTCTGAGTTGTTATATAAAAGCAAATAATGGGGAGACAGTAAAGAATTGCATAAAGCAGCAGTTTAAGTGAATTAAAGTGGATTATTATAAACTGGAATTTACAATTATTTAGCAGATTAAAAAAAAGGAGACTTCAGTTCAGATTGCTGCCTTTAACATATTCTCAAAATGTTTAAAACCTCAGCGAATACCAAGGTTTTCAAGTACCAACACTTATAAAAGGTACAGCTTGTTTTGCATTTTCACAAAGACAAAAAATAAGATATCACTCTTATCCTATATAGCTGCTGTGCGTTAAAATATAGCGAAAGCACATTATTTGCACTTCTACTTGTACAATACCTATAGGCAAAATGTTCCTTTAGTGTTGCATAACACGTAAAGAAGCACACTGCTATTAATTAGCATTGCTAATTGAAGCCAGCTGGTAACAAAGCACTAAGATTACAATATCCCACTGGTTTTCTGGTGTTTTACTAGAACATAATTAATTTCGTTAGGACGTCCTTTCTCAGATCCATGTTCTGACTTTTAAGGTAAATAATCAGCCAAGAGTACTTGTTCTTGGTTTACTGCTGCCTGCTATTTGTAGTTTCTGTGTATGAACTCTAAACAATACATAACTTTATGGTTGATACTAACATTCCATCAATGCAACACAAGTATCACCACTGGTACAGTCCCGCAGCTCGAGAACCTAAGCATTAATCCTGAACTCCAAGAGAAATCAGATGATGATGTGTGTTTTTGCTTAAACTAGTTACTGTCAGCAAGCCTACAGCTGCTGTCAATCAACTGATGGTGATTACACTTACTAGCTGCGCTGTCCGGTCAAGAAAAAGCTAAACAGGGTAGAACAAACGTGACCTACAATTGTTTAGAGATAATCTTTGGACTTCGTCGGGGTTGTGTTCTTTAGAACTTAAATGAAACTATGATGCATCGAGTTAGTCTCAAATGTTAGAGCTTGGAACTGGGAGTGACATCACACCTGAGGATTGCACAGTCTAGTTGCAAGTCAGAAAAACAGTAGGCAATAGTTGCAGCACTAATTGTGCCTTCTCTTTGTACTTGAAAGTTGCATTTTGCGAGTTTCTAGTTAAAACAAGAACATCCCCTCAGGTCAGAATACTGAGTGTAAACGTCTGAGCTTGCAGAGAAACACTGGATCCAGCATGGCTGTGTTCAAAATGTAGTGAAAGCTGTGGGGGTGAATTATGAATAAAGCATATCTCAGTCTATATAGCTCCAATGGCAACATGTTTCTTTTGTGCATAAAATGGAGACAAATATATTGTCATCAGCTTGTTTTGCTAAGCATAATTATCACCAAAACAGGTTGCAAATCTTACAGTCTTTAAGTTGCAACCAGAAAGCTTTCAACTCAGGTGTCACGTCATTCTTGGCTCCAACTTCTGAGACAACTCTGCTATTTGCAAGATAAACCAATAACAATCTATACATCTTTAGAAACTAATTGAAAATATTAGAACATCTATTTTACAGTACTGTCTATGCCACTGGCTTAATGAGATAAAGTAATTCTAAAAAGTACCTAAATATTCTACTGTTTCAAATCTGTTTAGTGACAATTATTCTAACCACTAAACTTTTACTCCATTAATCAGCAATCATTTGTTGTATGTTGAGGTTATTAAAAAGAATAATAAAATGAATCCACTTTTTCTTATTTTAGGTCACACCGTCTCACAGGCTTCAGGATCAACATTATCCTGGGATTTCAGCTTTTTAGTTCTGCAGCTTTCTTACTCTTTGAACAAGCAACATGATTTTGATATCATTTGAAAGTCCTTTTATTGCTCCTTCAGATGCAATCATTTTGACACGTAACTCTTTGAAAATTCTGCCAGTATGCCTCCTACAACACACACAATTTGTTTCACGAATTTAAGCTTTTCCAAACATATTTTCCTCATGTCCCGGCTCTGTGCTTCAGAACAAACATTGGAACCTGAATGCATCACACAAATTGAGACCCTTTTCCTCCCTAATTGCATCAGACAGCTATGACCAGTGGCCCCCATTTTCGTGCTGGCGTCGTCGTTAACGTTCACTACCGCGATACATTACGTGAGAGGAGATTTCCTCCACTGCCTCGAAAATCAACTGGTAAAAACTGGTGTGGTAAAACCTGTGGCGTGGAAGCGTGACAGCAAACTCCATGAACGCGCTGCAAACATGGAAAAATATCAGTTTTAAACCTGAAAAAACACCGGGAATTGCTAACAGATGTGTCAGACGTGAGCATTTGAATTTGTGACCGGTTCATAAGTCTTGTAGTAGTTAGACTGTGTTTTGTGTATACAGAGGGAGGCTTTTACTAGTTAAGGGATGGAAGTTGCGTCCAAGCTTCACAAATAAGGCAAATGTTTTGAAAAGTAAGAATGTCTTTAATTTTCGGCCTATATATCATTTAAAGTTATTTCTTGCAGAATCAATTGGAGAAGCAAGTTAAATAAAAAGCATTGAGTACAAATCTGCACTAAAAAATTCACTTACCGTGCATCAGCCTCTTATAACTGTGAGAACCGCAGTAAATCAAACTTCCCAAGAAAGTTTCCCACTCAGATGTTACTTGAGCCAAGATAATTGAATATATGAAAAAAAAAACAACTAATACAAATAAAAAGGACTAACTTAAAATAAATGGTTCCTGTTGCATTCTAGACGTGTAACTCTGGGGTCTTCTGCACAACTTAGTTAAGATCTGTTCCGTCTTGGTTTTTGTCTCAGGAATGAAGCAGAGAAGGGGGCGGGGTGCCACTGAAGTTACTCCCAAAAATTACCCTGAGCTGCCCTGCACCATAGAACAACACAACCACAGCTACATGCCACCGTGGTCCTGTGTTGCATTTTTATTTCCATTTGCTGCAAAACAAAAGCAAAAATCAATGTCTTGCAGTTATATCAAAATATAATGTTATAGTGAACTGTGATTATACACTCCTCTCCCCATAGGCAAATATAAGAGACCTTAAGCAGAGTAGAACAGTGGGCTTGTTGTGCTGTGGAGTAATTTACTGACTCTCGGGGAGAACCTTGGTGCTGTGAAGCCAAAGCATAAACAGTGAAGTGCTTTCAGTGCTATAACAGTCTGTCAGAGAGGCAGTAAGAAAACAGTCCTCATAAGATTGCTCCTTCTGCAAACATGATGCAGAAAAAAAAAAAAACTGACAGATTCCTTTCCAAGTGAGCAAAAACAAAGTTGAAACCAAACTGGAAGCAAGCCCCTGTCTCATGATAGTTGGTCAGCAGGACATTCTAGAGCTTTGTTTTTGCTTCCAGATGCCCTCCTACAACAAGGACCTTGTGTTTTATCAGGTGACATTGGGATTTCTCTCTCCTGATAGGCCAGCTGCAGCAGAAGATCACAGATGGAACAAGTGGTTTGCAAAGTATTCATCGTCACATTACAACTACTAACCTCGATGTATGTAATGGGATTTTATGTGACAGAGCAACACAGGTGTGCAAACATTTGAAGTGGAAAAATGTATACATGTTTTCTCCAAAAAAAAAGTACAAATAAATAAGTGTGCTATGTATTTCTGTTCTGCAACCCTCCGTCAACACTTTGTAGAAACTCTGCGCTGCAATTACAGGTGCAATTCTTGGGGGATGTCTCTACCAGCAGTGCACCTACCTACACTTCTGCTCATTCTTCTGTGCAAAAAAACTCAAACCCAGTCAGACCCGATGTAGACGTTCATAAATGTCGAGTTTTGGCATAGATTCTCAGTTAGATTTAGGACTGGTCTTTAACACTTGAATATGCTTTGATCAAAACCATTCAACTGTACCTCTGGCTGTATGTTTTAGGTTTTTGTCCTTCTGGAAGTTGAAACGCTGCCTCCATCTTGAGTCTTTTGCAGCGTCTGACAGGTTTTCAGCAACTCTGCAACAACAACTCTGACCAGCTTCTCCATTCATGTTTAAGAAAAGCATCCCCACAGCACAATGCTGCTGTCACCAGGTAAATTTGTGTGTTTAGGGGGATGCTGAGTGTTGGTCCACATATAGTGTTTTGCATGTAAGCAAAACGGTTCAGTCTTGCTCTTATCTTTTGTTTCACTACCTGTTTGCTGTGTCCAGCACAAGGCAGGTGGCAAACTGCAAGTAGGACTTTTTATGGATTCATATCTATCTTCTTGGCACTCTTTCATAAGCCCCAGCTTAGAAAGATTGCGCAACTAATAGATTGTGCAACTAATAGTTGTCCTCCCAACACATTCTTCCACATGAGCTATGGATCCCTGTAGCTCCTCCAAAGCTTCCACCAGCCTCTTAGCTGCTACTCTGATTAACGATCTGCTTGTATGACCTATAAGTTTAGGTAGACAGTACAATTACAAACCAATCATCTGTTGGTAGATTTACAGTTGTACCATACTTTTTCCATTTTCAGGTAAGGGATTAAAAAGTATTCTGTGTGATCTTCAAAGCTTGGGATATTTTTTATAAGCTAACCCTGCTCTGAAGTTTTCCACTTCTTTATCCCTGTTGTGTTCCTTGCTGTGCGTGATGCATGATTTGCTTACTAATATTCTCTTAACAAACATCTGAGGCTTTCCCGGATTTATACTGAGACAAAATTATGCCATATGGGAACTCTATTTACAAATCAGGTGATTTTTAAATGCAATTGGTTGCACCTTTATGTTATTGTAGAAGTAAATCTAAACTGAACTAGCTGAATACAAATGCTGGTCACACTTTTCTGATTTTTATCTTTAGAAATAAATTTAAAACGTGTATTATTTTCTTTCCAGTTCACAACTCTTTAACAATCAGTGTAGGTTTATCAGGTTCAATCCCAACAAAATACATAGAATCCTTTGTTTGTAGCGTGACAAAATGTGAAAAAGTTCATAATATCATATAAAGATCATTTTAAATTATAAATAACTTGAGCACAAATTGTCATCAAGCATATATTTATTTAGTGATCAGGTAGGAGGACACATGTAATAGATTAAGTAAACCAAATCAGGTATAATGTTGCTGTATGTTTGTCTTCCACTAGATGGAGATGTTGGACAAGAGTAAGCCATTTGGTTAAATAACAGCAAAAAGAACAAAAGACGACTATATCGCCAGGAAACAACAAAAACTACAACGATAATCAAGAGGAAGCGGTTAAGTATGGCAATCTCGGCTGCAAACAGAGATTCCTCTCTTCTTCCTGTATATCAGAGGAAAACAAAGGCATGTACGTCACACAGTACAACTGTTTCATTCATTCACATTTTTCCACAGGAAATAGGTTTATAATTTACCTGTGTACTGGTGGCCTCGATCAACGTAGAAGCAGCGCATCTACAGGCCACTGCAGTGGAAAGGAAAATTGCAGTCAGTGGCACTGGAAGAAGGGAATTTATTTCCACTCAAGTATCGCGTAGACTATAAGCAGTTGCTCTGAGAATTGTATTCTCCAGTACAAACATGTAAGAGCAAGCACTACTTTTTAGGGTTGTTTTCTTGTGTTTTTCAAGGTGATGGAAATACTCTGAAGAAGAGGAAGGGGCACCTTTAAAGGTCTGACTTGAGGCTACGACACCGAACTAAAGACAAGTTCTCAAATTAATGCTGCACCCAAATGAGTCTTAAGTGTCCTTGGATGACAAGCAGAGATTGGATTGCAAGCTTGGTAGCTTTTGATGGCCATGCCTGTCAGCCTTACCTTATTTTTAATCAGTAATTACCATAGGGGATTATCCAGCATTTCTTAATTAAATTGAGCCAAATGCAATTAAAAACCACAGTCTCATTCCTTCAAAAGGGGCTCTGTGGAGTCCTTGTTTAGTTCATGCTGTTAAGAGAGTAAGCAGTTGAATAGTCATAGCACCAACCAATCTCTGCTTGATTATTTCACTGGTCAATTTAAGTTGAAAATTTGGACAATAGAGCAGAAAGATTGCATTTTACACCTTAACTAAAGAGGTTAAAGACAATAAAAGAGAAAAGTTATTTCGTTCAAAACACACAAGTCAGCATGAGAAGCACTCATGAGAAGCAAATTTGAAAAGTCTGAGTGTATTTGTTTTGAGCCCTCTCTCGTTAATACTTGGAAGAATTGCTGTTTACTGCATTTGCTGATTGAAGTCTTTTTAAGAATATCTTTACCAGCTTTCACATGTACAAACTAAAGTTTTTGGACATGCTTCTTTGGAAAACAGCTCAATCTGATTAAGGCTGGGACTTTGACAGGTCATTTCTAACACATAAATATACTGTAATCTAAAACATTCCTTGTAGCTTTGGTTGTATGTTTAGATTCATTGTATTGGTATAAAGTAAAAACTCAAGACGGTAGCAGCCTCTAACAGGTTTTCTCTCAGGATTATCTTGGATTTATCTCCATTTCCCCATCAATTCCGCCAAGTTTCCTTGTCCATGATGAAAAATCATACCATACAGCATGATGCTGCCACACCCATGGGTCATCATGTTAGTTTTCCTGTGCACATCTAATCTGACCATCTATTTCTTCCTGTGTGCTTCCCACATGGGTTGTGGTAAAATGCAAATGGTACTTCTCAGAACTTTCCTTTTGCAACTTTTCATAAAGGCCAGATTTTCCTACCTTTGATCTCTGCTGGCTTTTGTTAATGGTATCCAGGGAAAAGTGTCTGAATATAACTCCACATTTTCAAAGATTTATTTGTAGTAGTAGTAGTAGCAAGAGTAAAATACTTTTTGCAAGGCACTGCCCAACAAGACTAGATGTTACAACATCTTTGCCACAAAATGTTGCAGAATCTTCAAAATGCTTACCATCTAGAGAAGTCTTCAGCACTCCAAGAGCCAATCACAGCTGAGAAATCACTTGTAATTTTCCCATCTGCTGTCTTCATGTCATCTTTGGAGTTATTATTGTAGTTGCCACAGGCACCGCAATTTTTACCGGACAGGTTACCATCGACACTGACAGTGACCTTCTGTGAAATAGAAAAGGTGACCCGCACAGCTGAGGTCCTCGCAATAACCACACTCCTGTTTAAGATTTGGACTGATAGCTCATTTGTCACTTTGCTGGGCAGGGACACCTTCCTGCCATTTACCTGGAGAACATAATGAAAAGGAATAAGTGTAGAGTATAAAATCAATTTTGGGAGAAAAAAAACACAAAGAGGATAAAATGGTCTCTGCTTTAAAAGGTTCATGTTTTAAAATCCTCACCCAGGTTACATGCGCACTGTTTACTGCCACAGTGGCGTCCTTAAAGAACACATACAAAGTGTTAACAGCAAAAGGCCCTTTCTTTTCACAGCTCCTCATGTCCGCAACCACACGGAACCACTGCTTGCTGGTCTCGTCACAAAGAGATGCCAACTCAAAAGCCCCTTGTGCTCCTATTGTTCCAGACATGCCATCAAAGGAGCTCAGCTCACCAATTGGACTGACATTGCAGTGGCCCTGTATGACATGACAACCTCTGACCCCATCTCTCACGTCACAGACCTCCCCGCTGGTACAGGACAGCTTTTCACATGTTACCAGCCCAGAGGCCTGACACTCACACTTAGAGCTACAGTCTTTGTCTACCACAGCTTGACCCACCTGAAACACAGTTTGTGGTAGTAAAATTTCTCTGTCACAAGATTTTGCTGATTTTTATAATAATGAAATCTTTCTAAAAGTTTACCGTCACATATTTGCCGTTGTGCACACACCCACAGTTGTCAAGCGGAACACACTGAATGCCATCAGAAACAAAGCCTGCGTCACACTGGCATCCTTCAAAACATCTTTCAGAGCAAGTAACTTGTTGAAGGAAGCTGGCGCACGTCCCCTTGCAGGTGTCAGCACACACCTCATAGTGACTGTGTGGGGGGCAGGAAGGAGCTGCAATAAAACAAGATATGTTTATGAATTATAAAACGTAGATTGCATGGACAGCCAGGTAAAATGGTGCTGTGTGTTTCCTACGGCAGAAGGAGTTGCTCCTCCATGGCTGGATTTGGATCCCTGCACTCTGGCAGGCCAGTGCGTAGGCCTGTAAGCTGTCACACAGCGTGTCCTTGTTGCCATCAGTTGCACAAACATCAAACACACAATTAGACACATATGCTGCTGGATCAATTTTACTGTGGCAGGCTTTAAAGGGCCCGTTCAGCGCACTGATAATACCACAGGAGTCTGGTTTTCCATACAATGCAGCCTTGGCTGATTCACATGTTGGACACTGGCCTCCACAGCCACCACACACGTATCCAGGAAGGTCCACCACCCATGCCTTCCCAAAGTCATCAATGCCATTGGCTTGATTTCCACCAGGAAGTTTAAAATCATCGCTGCCTTTATTGTTGTAGTTGCCACAGAGACCGCACATCCTATCCTGGTATGTTGAAGGAACGACCACCTCAACATAGTATACAGTGTCATAGAGGACTCTGAGCCCAAATGTTGTTCGGATCACTATGTTGCGACCTTCTTGGGTGACCATCAGACGGCCTTCATCCAGTGAGAGAGGAAGGTTGAGCAGTTCATCATTCACCTGCACGCAGAAGTTAGGGTAAACATTGTGATCACTGTTAAGACTTTGTTGAAAAGATTAAGGCCCTGTCCACATAAACACTATATTTTTCAAAAGATAGATTTTCTGCTATGTTTTGCCACCTGAAAAAATGTTTTCTGGGTTAACTCACAACTATTTTGCTTTGTCCTTATTCTGTTTTCATTCAATTTTAAATGAAGGATGAAGACATAAACGTCTTAGCAATGACTATAAAGTGTCAAAGAAACCATGAGCTATAATTGTTTCGGTAGCACCGCTTTAGCCATGCTCAGCGTCTTGTTTCTTTAACTTTCGTGTAGTTAATAATGACATTTTTTATTTATTGCCATAGTTTGATTGTAATTCCAGCGACAGTGCAGATGCAGATTTGGCAAAAAGATTTTTTTGAAATGTTTTCCAAAGTTTAGACTACTAAAAACTTTGTAATGTATCCATCTGGACTGGATATCTGGAGATGATTAAAAATTTCACTAAGTGCATGACCATTATTGTTTTCTGTGCTAAAAAACACAATAAAAGCCATCTTTCAAAAACAATTTTAGAGGTTTTTTTCACACATTTATCTAACATTGTCCTGACTCTGATTCTTTTGAAATTCAAATGTAAGGTTAACATTACCAAAAACATCATGAGCTGCAATTGTTTTTGTGAGACATGTTCGAATTTTTGGCCTTGCACAGCTTTAGCCATGCAATGGCCTGTTTTACCTGGACACCTACCACAGTAAAATGTTGAACAAATTTTAATGGAACATTGTGACTTTGAAAGTTCCTAAAGATCCACTTTAAAATGCACATAAATGTCAGAACATTTAAAAACATGTTGTATATGCATGTCCAAGGTCGTAAGCCAAAATGTGTGTTTCAAGTCTAAATGGCAATTTGTTTTTAGAACAGGATCATCCTCAATTGATCACTATAAAGATGTTTTTTTGTGCCATTCCCTTCTATCTATTGTCTGATACCGATAAGCTTTTATGTGTTATGTTGATAACAATGTCAGACTCCTAGAGTAAATGTTTGTATTTTAAATAAAATTGTAAATTTGCATTCTGACTAACTTCTAATTGGATCTTGTGCCCAGGTAAATCTTTCTATCTAGATATGCTCCTGAGCCAAATGAAGGGCTGATTTTATTTCTGATTTCTGATGTCGTTAATGTTAAATGTTGTCAAACTTACAATGACTTTCCATGGCAGATGCTGCTGAATGTATATCACATAATCATAGACTGTCACTGCAATTGACTTGGTTACAGCCACTTTTCCATTTCCGTACTTCTCGTTGCCTTGGGTGACAGTAAAAGGTGTGAGCTGACCTTTGTCATCGTCGCAAACCTTGGCCAGCACATAGACGCAGGTACCCTGGAAATCAAACCTCCGTCCATCAAAGGAAGTGTAATGAGGGTCACCCGAAGCCACACACTTTGCTTCACCCTCGGGATGGCATCCTTGCACTCCATTTACAAGCTTACAGACTTCTCCTTGACGACATTTCTGCTTTTGGCAAGTTACAGCCCCGTTCTCTCCACAGGTGCATTTTTCCATGCACTTGTCCTCAGGGTAGAACACCTCTCCTTTCTTGTAGTACTGACCATCATAGGAACATCCACACTCTCTCACAGGCACGCAGGCCTCCCCACTTAGCAAATAGCCTTGATCGCACTCACAGGCTTCTGCACAGCGCCTATGGCAGGTGGCAAAAGAGGTTAAGCTAGCACAGGTGGCTGGGCAACCCGTGGCACACAGGGTGTAATGGCTGTTACTAGGGCACTTTAATGCTGCAGGATAGAGTAAAAACAGAATTAAGATCACATACATACTCAAAACAATGCTTACAGTGCATATATCATCATATTTTAGAGCCAGATAATGTCTTAAAGGAATGAAACATACATAAAACACAATCAGCTTTTCCATTAATTTTAAAAGCAGATAAGTAATAGTAAAAGTAACACACTTTTCTGAAATGCAATGAGCCTTTTGCGTCACGGCCACTAATAAAGGGAATGACTACCAAAAAGTTTATCGATCTCTACATATTGTGTTAAATCATGGACCATTCTCCCCAAGAACTTCGTGTTTGTTTGACTACTTAGATGTAACTGTTCTTTTTGTCGGAGAACAATGAAGGAAAGAGTGCCTGACTGCGGCTGCTGTTTATTGTATAACAGTATTTTAACCCATTTTTTATTCATTACATGTGTAGACAAGGCTTAAAATGATTTTATTAGGCCAAACAAACATGTCATAGGGAGAAACCTACAACTGTAAATTGACTGATAGAGTTTGAGTGGCATGACAGACCGTGTCCATGGAATACATTTAGATTATGTTAAGAAAAAGTGAAACTTTTACAACCACTGAGTGGCTCGCTAATATAAAGTAGGCTTTTCTGGTGAGTTGTTGAGACTAAATTGCTGACGCATGCCTATCCACATCAAGGTAACAAAGCTGGTCAGAACTGGAGGAGACAACACGTCTCCTGGCCTCCTCTCCACTAAATAAATAGACGTATCAATCCTTACTTCATGAACTCAAATTCACGTTGGAGATGTTGCTATCACTACTTTTGTAAAGGGTGGTTATTGTGTTCTTCCTGAGTCTGTCTCTCAGGCTATTTCACATATTTCTCAATTTCAGTCATCAAAAATAATATAATAATGGTGAGCTACAAGCCTATACACAAGTGAAAAGGAAACATTGTAAAAATTTATGAAATATGCCCTATATGGAAGCAAAAAAAAAACAACAAAAAAGTCAAACTCACGGCAGAATGTATTTGTTCTCCAGGAGTCGATTGTGATTCCTCTGCTCTGACATTCGGACACGTACACTTCTACAGCATCACAAACTGAGCCTTGATGCCCATGGTACTGACAGACATCATAAACACAGTCCTCCATGTAAGGCGTGGGGTCCACATGACTGTGACACTCTCTGAAAGGCCCTGCCTTGTCAGCAATAATGCCACAGTACTTGGTAGCTTGATAGACTTTACTCTCGGAGTCTGAACAGGCCTGGCACCACGGCCCTTGGCAGGCAGATGAGCAGCCAGGTGAGAGGCCCACCTGCCAGCTCTCCCCCAGCCTGGTCCCATCAGGGGCGGTCTGTCCGTTAGGCATGACCAGTTCATCCTGAGCTTTTCCGTTGTAGTTGCCACACAGACCGCAAACTGTGCCCTGGTAAGTACTGGGCAGAGAGATGGTCACTGTGCTCGTCCAGTCAAAGCTCACGGTGATACCGGCCTTTGTATCCACTACAGCTGTACGGCCACTTTGAAACACAGCCAGCTCATTATTGTAATCCAAAGGCAGCAAAGCAAGCTGGCCATTCAGCTGAAGAGCAGAGAATGGGGGTGGGGGGGTTGTATATTTAATAATTCTGCACACCTCGCTGATCCATTCTAATGTGCAGTTAAATCTTTGTTTAATTAAGCCTGTCTGAATTAAATTTTTAATATGTGATTAAATATATATACAGCAGAGCATGAGGGATGGGGAAATTAGCACAGATACAAAGGAAATTATCATCCACTCATTTGAATCAGATGGGTTTTATTTTCAGTGATGCGACTGCAAGCTGTGTCCTAATTCTCATTCCTCCACAAATGTGCAGAAAAGCAGATTACTCCTAATGCTATTAATACAACATCCAAATGCTTCATTATTCATAACTCTTCATCAATACTCACCAAGACCTTGTAGGGGTAGTCTCTGCTGATGATGAGAGTGGCACCATAAATGGATATCCTGACAGTCTTGGTGTAGGACACGGCCTTGCTTCCTCGGTTGTCATTCTGCACAGTCACATTGAAGGGCACCAGCCCAGCCTGCTGAGAGCACAGTCCAGCCAGCTGATACTCACATGTCCCCTGGAAGTCATACTTGCGGCCATCAAAGGTACGATAATGCGGGTCACCCGAGGCTGTGCACGTGTTGTAGCTGATGGGCCTGCAGGCACGCTCCCCATTAATTATGGTGCATTTCTCTTTGGCAGAGCAGGAGGCTTCACGGCACGTCACCATGCCCAGGGTTGTGTTGCACACACACAGGCGACCGCAAGTCTCGTCGACCCAGAACTGTTGGCCTGGCATGTAGTAGCGGCCTTGATATGAGCATCCGCACGTTTTAACCGGCACACATACACCAGCGCTGAGGACGTAACCCTGGTCACACACACAGGCCTCCACACACACTCCACTGCACACCTGCTTTTCCTCAGGGAACGGGCAAGACGGCTGGCAGGGGCTGGCACACTCTTCGTAGTGGCTGTTGCGTTGACAGTTCATGGCTGGATGTATATAAATGTACCAAAGACAGGAAGAAGAATGAGAAGAATGTTAATATTTAACTGCAATATTCCGCAGAGGAATGATTTAAACTTACGACAGCCAAAGTTTTTCCTCCAGTCCTTGATTATTATTCCGTTCTCTCGACAATGTTGATTGTAGGAGCCCAGCGCCTGGCACAGCATCTTTTTGTCTCCTTTATTTAAACACATGTCATACACACAGCTGTTCATGAAGGCCTGAGGGTCTAATTTTCTATTACATATCTGGAACACAGTATTTGTGGTTGCTGTGAGGGCCCCACAAAAAGTTTGAGTCTGGTAGAGTTTTTTGTCGTGTTCATCACAAGTAGGGCAGTTTTTCTCACACGTATTCCAGCAGGGATAGTCCTTGTCCTGATCAGATGTTTGCCAGCTCCTGCCCCACTCAATGACTGAGGAGACAGCTTGACCGGTAGGATTCTGGAGCTCATCCCCTCCGTTGCCATTAAAGTTTCCGCACAGGCCACAGACGCTTCCGTAGTAGCTGCTGGGAAGCTTGATGACAAGGTGCCAGTTCCAGTCATAGGTGACAACCAAACCAAAATCTGTCTGGAGCTCAGCGGTGCACCCTCTTTGAAATACAGAAACTTCACCGTCACCCAGGTGAACAGGAAGATTAACCAGCTCACCATCCACCTGAAAAGCAAACATCAGAACAATGGTCATATTGCCCACAGGATAATATAGCAGATGAAACATTCAGGAGGCTAAAATCTCACCATGACTTTACCAACTTGGCTCTTTCGAATTGTAACGGTGTACCCATACACAAGCACTTCAACCTCCCTGACATAAGAAACTGCAGTGTTGCCTCGATTGTCGTTCCTCTCATTTATGGAGAATGGAACGAGACCATGTAGGGTCCCGCAGGTCTTGGAAATAACATACTTGCAGGTTCCCTGGAAGTCGAAGTTGTACCCATCAAAAGTGTGGTAGTGGGGGTCACCCCAGGCCCAGCAGGTGCCGGTGAACTTGGGGACACACACAGCATCACCCTTCTCAACACGGCATGCTTCTTGGATACGACAATTAGCATCTTTGCAAGGATCTACGAGAGACAATCACAAGTAAATTCCAGTGGCTTTCAAAATATTGTCGTTCATGAACGACTTGCATTAAGCTCTCATATTAACTTTAAATTTGACCAGCTTTCCTGTAGCTGCAGAAGATAAATATCCCCATAGCATAATGGTGGGGATAATGATCTTGTTTCACCATGGGGATGGTGTATTTTATGATGTACAGTCTTAGCACACAAAACAATTTAAATGTAAACCAAAAAGTTCAGTTTTTGTTCTATCTGACCAGACGGTGCAAAAAATGGGTGTGCACTATATGCGGCGCATAGGAGCAAAGCGATGGTGGGAAAATTATTTCTACTCTGCATTTTCTGTGCTTAAAAGCTGTTTCTGCATGTGTAAATGATATGCTCAATAACAGAGGCACATCACTGATTATGTGCCCCTCTGATGAAAATAAGCTTTTCAAAGTGGTTGAAAGATTAAAGGAACTTGTTTGTGGTTATTTTGTTGTTCACACAGTAATTATTTAACTAGAAGGTGAATCATAAAACAGATAAAATATTGAACTTTGGAGTGATACACTTAAGTTTAAATGTCTTAGTTTAGATATAATACTTCAGTACTTCAGTGCTGTTGTGATGTGTCTGATAAGTTTGATCAGATGCAGCGTCAAATCAGTAACTGATATCCAACAAAGATTCCATTTAAATTTGAAATTTCATGTTTTTAAATGTGGTTTGACTGCAGTATTTTTGAAACCTCCTTAACACACATTAATGTCATTCAGCTGTGAAGACAGAGAGAAAGAAGTGAAGAATAGAGAGAAAGAATCAAGACAGACAGAGGAAGGCGACAGGTTGGTCTAATATTAGGTGGAAGTGTAGGAACAGCCACCTCATACCAAGTGATTCATATTTAAATATTATGTATAATGAAAAATGCATTAGTAAGATGTGTAATTTATTTAAAGCTCTTAAATAATGCTTGTTTGACCATGTGATGTAGCGGAGAAGAACACAGGCAAGGTGTGAAGTATTCCTACTATGCCTCTGACAGTTGCATCTACCAACAGATCCTTTAATAAGCTGAATCTTATCAAAACAAACCTTTGTTTGAGTATGAGCAATGATTGCTTGACCCAGTTAGCAGTGATCTCTATTGAAAACAGTGTGGCATGGTCTATTTCATTTGATGCCATTCTTGACAAATGGGGGAGTGAGGGCGAGTGAGTGGTCTATGTGGGGGCTTTGGTGGGGGAGTGGGATTTGGGGGCACCTGTAATGTGTCTGAATACCCCTCTGAAAGTAGGTAGTTACTCCCCTGTGTTCAGAACACATTCGACCACATGCTTGGGTTAAAGCATGGGTTTTAGCAAACTGCAGACTAGGCTTTCTTTTAATAGTGGCTTGCATCTTGCCACTCTTGCGTAAATACCAGATTTGCGGTGTCCCCGATGTTTTTACACCCATCATTTTCCTTTACTTAACAATTATGTATGTTACATAACGTCTCAATTACATACACTGCAGATTGTTGTTGTAAATATGAAAAACTGTAAAATGTTCCAGAGGTATGAATATATTTGTAATGCACTGTAAAGACAAACTGTATATTTAAAATCAAGTCCCAATCCATTATATTAGTTAACATCAGTAAATATATCTATAGTGTTTGCATCTTGCCTGTGTTGTAGCATGCCCTGATTCCATTCTTGATCATGCATTTAGTGTCTTTAGGACATGAATATTTTTCACAGACAAGACCTGTTGCCGGATTACAGGTGCACTTTGTGTTACAGTCCTCTTCATACAAGGTTTCACCAGGCTGGTGAATGAAAAATAAAGTAATGGGTTTTACTGAATGCAGGGTTAAAATTAAACAAGCTTCAAATTATTTAAAAAAAAACGTTATTGTGCAGACTAAACCTCAGTGAAAATAATTAAAATCAGATGTGCCACAATTTGTGAAGCAAATGGGTCTCTTATATAGGCTAATTCTTATTATTAGAATTATGGTATTATCTAGGCTTAATGAAAGCGATGCAGAACTGTACCTTGTATGTTTTTCCTTTCTCATAGCAGCCACATTCATCTTCTTTGATACATGTCTGTCCGTTGAACAGGAAGCCAGTGTCACATTCACAGCCTTCTGTACAGCCAGTGGGGCACTCAACAATTTCTGTGAGGCCGGGACAGGAAGCAGAACAGGTTTCTGCACACACCTCATAGTGGCTGTTGGAAAAGCATTTCATGGCTAAGGAAGAAAACCACAAAAAGTGGGATACATGTTAGAAAAATAATTTTATACGTAGGTAGCAAAAATATGACAATAACAAAACCTACGACAGAAGGATGGAGTTCTCCAGTTTTTGACATCCACTCCTGCTAAGTGACAGTTATAAGCATAAGCTGCTATGCTGTCACAAAGCACATTTCCTTCTCCATTGGAGGCGCACAAATCAAACACACAGTCATCAAAGTACAGTTGTGGGTCAATTTTACTGTGGCAGGCTGCAAATGGTCCTGTGGGAGCTGCAATGATGCCACAGTAGGTGGGCTTTGAAAATATAGCTTTGAGAGCTGCATCACAGTTTGGACAGTTGTCCCCCTCACAGCCATTTTCACACACCACATTGGGAATGGCGATCTTCCACGATTTTCCAAACATGTTGACATCCTTGGTGACTTGATTGTTTGACATCTGGAAGTCATCGTTTTTGTCCCCGTTGAAGTTGCCGCACAGCCCACAGACTTGGCCACGATAATTACCAGGTACCGTGACTGTCACATGGTAGACCAGGTCATATGTGACAACCAGTTCAAAATTGGTTGCAATAACATAATTTCTTCCCTCCTGATAAACCTTAACTGCTCCATTGTTAAGATTGACAGGAAGGTTGTTAAACTCTCCATTTACCTGAAATGCAAAGAATTTAGCTAAAATTAATATTGTAAAAACAAGTCTAGATGTTGCTCAAAAAAAAAAAAAGAATTACCACTCACCAGCACTCCAAGCATTTTGTTTCTAATGATAATAGTGAAGCCATAGACCTGCACTGCAATCAGCCTGGTGACAGAAACCTTTTTCTTTCCCCTCATTTGGTCCCATTGCACGTTCTCCACCTGAACTGAAAAGGCCTCCAGGTGGGTTCCCTCCACACCACAGCTCTTGGAAAGAGTATATGTGCAGGTGCCTTGGAAATCAAATTTCCGCCCATCAAATGAGAGGTAGTGGGGATCACCAGAAGCTTGGCAAACACCCTTTCCAACAGGGTGACATTTTTGGACTCCGTTCTCTACCTTACACTTCTCATTGGGACCACATTTGAACTTTTTGCACTCAACCTAAGTGAAAGACACACAAGAAACAGTGTTTGCAGATCCAGCAAGACAATTTCCATTAATTATGCCTTAAAAAAGAATTCACACTCTTTGAATGATTTTTACATTGTTACATTAGAGCCCCAAACTTCAATGGATTTTATTGAGATTTATGTGATAGACCAACACAAAGTAGAACGAAGCAAATGATAAATATTCTTTTCACAAATAAACATTTTAAATGTGTAATGTGCAATTGTACCTATTCCCATTTACTCTGATACCCATTAATTAAATACATTTTCAACTAAGTGGCTTTAGAAGTCACTTAATTAGTAAATAAATTCCAATGAAGTCAGTATGAATCCAGCTGTTCTGTGAAGTTCTCAAAGGTTTGTAAGAGAACATTAGAGAACAAACTGCATCATGAAGACCCAGGAACACAGCACACAGGTAGGTTATAAAGTTATGGAGAAGTTGAATTCAGTTTTTTATAGCACCAATTCACCAAAACCCTCATCTCAAGGTGCTTTACAAAACAAACAGATCAATTTCATATACATATATATATATATAATCAAATCAATCCAATTATATAGAGATTCAATTTCAAACATGACCTAGTTAACCTAGTTGACCCTAGTTACAATACAGTTCAGCTAACTTCAGTTTATAAAAGGAATTGGTAAAAATGTAGCTGTCTAATAATCCCCAGTCTGCAGCATTAAGTTGTAGGCATCTATCAAATGGTGAAAGTGGAAACAAACTTCCAGCAGAACCTTGCTCAGTGTGAGCAGCCATCTGCAGAGAGAGAAGCAGCCAAGAGGCCCATTGTAAATCTGGAGTAGCTACAGAGATCCAATGCTTAGGTGAGAGTATCTATTGGTTGTGCACTCCACAAAGCTGTCCTTTATGGAAGATTGGCAAGAATAAAGCAATTGTTGAAAGAGGGCCATGTTGAGGACAAAACAGGGATGTGGAATGAGGTGATCTGGTCAGATGAGAGAAAATTAAACTTTTTTGCTACCACACAAAACATTGTGAGGTGAAAAACTAACACTGCACATCCCCTTTACATTATATAGTTATCAATCACGGTGGTGGACACATAAGACAGAAAAGCTTGTCAGGATAAAGCTAAATAATGCTAAAGAAAATGATAATGCTTAATGCCATTTAGCATCCATAGCAAACCTTAAAAAATTAATTTTCACAGATGCTTTCCACGTGATCTGACTGAACTTGTGCTATTATGAATAGAAGAATGTGCAAAAGTCTCAAGATGGCCAAAGCTGGTAAACACACATCCCCAAAAGTGTTGCAGCTGCAACTGCGGCAAAACATGATTCTCCAAATTATTGATTCAGGGTTTTTACAAGTTTAAAAATCATATATATATATTTTCTTCTCCATAATTATGCAGTAGTTTGTGTTTTTCTATTGCATAAAATCTCAGTAAAATACAACGAAGTTTGTGGTTGTTATAAAAGTTGTAGGGATATGAAAAGTTTTACAAGGGACAGGACATTTACTATGTTATCAGTTACCTCTCCATCCTGTGTGCACTTGCATTCCTCCTGACAGTGCCCACTAGGGTAAAACACCTCACCTAAGCTGTAGTAGCGGTTGCTGTGAATGCACCCACACTGTGAGAAGGGGACACAGAGATTTCCACTGAGGATGTAACCTTCATCACAGACACAACCCTCTGCGCAGAAATTCGTACATCCCTGAGGACGAGCCAGACTGCCACAAGTTGCAGGACAGGCAGTTGTACAGATTTCAAAGTGGCTGTTTATGGGACATTTCACGGCTGCACACAAAGCAAAGGACGGATTGCAATAATTATTTTTTATTTGCTGGTGTCATTACAAAATTACGCACAATTTCTATTTCTATTTCTATTTCTAATGTTCATGTATTTCTTACAACAAAACTGACTGGTCCTCCAGCTGTACACCTTGGCCCCCACTTCTTGACAGGCAGATGTGTACGATGTAATAGCCTGACACAGCACATCCTTCCTGCCTTTATACAGGCACACATCATAAACACAGTCCTCCAAGTAGTCACTTGGATCCACCTTGGCATGACACTCACGGAACGGCCCTTTGGGGTCTCCAATTATCCCACAAAAATCTTTTTTCTCATACTGAACCTTCTCGATAATATCACAGTTGGGACACACCCCTTTGCAGCCTTCAACACAGCCTGGGATCTCTGCCACTCGCCAGCTTGAACCAAAGTCTGTTGGCTTGGCGGGTTTGTTGCCATCCTTTGGGATCAGATCATCTTGGGGTTTGTCGTTGTAGTTGCCACAAAGGCCACACACGGCTCCCTTGTAGTTGCTTGGCAATGTAACAAATGCAGCACTTTCCCAGTTAAAAGAGACTTTTAGGCCAAAATCAGTGGTGACAACAGCATCCCAGCCACTTTTATACACATATATTTTCCCATCATTGAGGTTAATGGGAAGGTTGACTAGCTCGTCATTTACCTAAAGGAGATATAGCTCAGTTGTAATCTTGTACAATGAAAAAAAAATCAAAGAAGAATCAAAATCCATATATAAACTGTATGAGTAACTTACCATAATCAAGCCTTTGTGTGTCTGTGTTATAACAATGCTGGTAGAGTACACCTTGATCTGTACTAACTTAGTATAGGAAACCACCTTGCTGCCCCGGTTATCATTCTGCACCAGCACTTCAAAGGGCACCAACTCTGGATTCTTGGAGCACAGTGCTGCAAGTTGGTACACACATGTGCCCTGAAAATCAAACCTCACCTTATCAAAGGTCACATAATGGGGATCACCAGTGGCATGACAGGTACTGTAGGACACTGCTTGGCAGTTTCTTATGCCATTCACCACTTTGCATTGCTGCCCTGCCCCACAGCCCTTATCCTGACACTCTACACGCCTGCTTCCAGGAATACATTTACACCATCGCTTGCAGCTCTGGTCAGCCCAGAATGCTTCCCCAGCAGGAATGTAACGACCCTCATAGGTGCAACCACACTTAACAGCAGGCACACACTCGTCTCCGCTTAGAACAAATCCATTGTCGCAGGTACAGGTCTCCACACAGGGGCGTTGGCATTTAGAGGGGGCAGTGGGGTCAGAACAAGTGGCTGGACAGGCGTTCCCACAGAGTTCATAGTGACTGTTGGCTGGACATTTGGCAACTATACGGTGAAACAGTAGGATAGACAGTAATAGATCAATTTAAACAATGGATTCACTACATTAAAATACATTTTGTATTTTACATTGCTGAAGGTACTTACAGCATTTTGCCATTTTCCGCCAATCTTGAACCTGGATTCCAGCATCCTGACAGGCTTGGGTATAGGTCTCAAGAGCTTTGCAAAGAAATTGCTGAAGACCACCACCCATACATAAATCATATTTACAATTCTCCAGGTAAGCTTGTGGGTCAATGACTGGATGACAACTGGTAAATGGACCCTTTTCTTTTGTGATAAGCCCACAAAACAAGTCATGCCCATACTTTGTCATCAAATGGCTATTACAGCTGTCACACCCACCTACACAGTCATCTCTGCAGTTAGGATCATCCCCAAACCCGGGTACCTTCCAGCTACTCCCAAAGGCCACAACCCCACTCTCCTGGGTGCCAGTGGGTGTGGTGAAATCATCTGTGGGAATGCCGTTAAAATTACCACAGAGGCCGCAGGTTTTACCAGCAAAACTGTTGGACAGAGTGACCACAAGATTGTGATCCCAGTCATAACGGACCGTGAGGCCAAAATCAGACTCTATAACTGCAGAGCGGCCACATTGAAATAGATTCAGTTTGCTGTTGTTCAAGACAATAGGCAAGGACCACAAACTGTTGTCAATCTGCACAATTAAGAAAAGGAAATACACAAATTATTTTAAAAAACTGTATAGCTAATGCACTTTAATGTAGATTAAAAATATGTTAAGAAACACTTACCCTCACACGACCCCTCTCAGACCGAACTACCGTGATGGTGACATTGTAGACCTTAACCATGACCAAGCCAACATACGAGACTCTGAGACTTCCTCTGTTCTCATTCTGGGCAAGTACTTCAAAGGCTGGGAGGTTACGGTCCTTTCCGCAGTGTTTAGCAATGACATATGTGCAGGTACCCATAAAGTCAAAGAGCCGTCCATCAAAAGTACGGTAGTGAGGATCTCCCATGGCCCAGCAGGTACCGAGCTGTGGTTTCACTGGTTTAGCCACACAGGAGGGAAACCCACCACTCATTTCACAGACCTCATTGGGACTACATGTGATGCTATTGCAGGACAAGGAATCTGTTCTTAAAAAAAAAAGATTTTATTTATCTGAAATGTTTCAGATAAGAGGACTTCTGGGGTCTCATTTATAAAATATTGTGTAGGATCTTTACTCTAATTGTATGTATGCCTATAAGCTGAAAATGGCATATGCCAATGAAAATCCAGACTTATAAAACCATGCACACACACAACTAGCAAGCAAATTCCCCTTTATAAATCACAGCTGCACCACAATATTTGCATACAAGGTTCTGCCTCATGTTCTGCCCTCCACACACCCACATTCAACCATAAATGGTCCATGCAAATCACCTCATGAATGTTAATGTATATTTAAATGACCCAGCTGATTAATGGTATTTTACGGTTACCAATGGCAACTACGGAAAAAAATAGCAAAGAAACACAATTTCATCGAGGCAGAAATGGATGTGTTGGTGAGTGAGGTGGAGAGTCAAAAAAAATATCATGTTTGGTAACCAAAGTAGGGTCACGACAAAAAAGGAAGTGTTGTGAATGCACCATGGTATTTAAATGTTTACAGCAATCAGGGATATTGCCTCACACCTTGTCACAATGTATGTGTAAATCTGTGGTACACATCACCCTGGTGATGATCGGGGAGGGAAAAGTGATGGTGACAAAACTTACATGAGAGGTTGTGCAGTGTTGGATTTTAAGATTTAAGTCGGCCTATAGGCCTTTTTTTATTAATGTGAACGGTCCTTTTGTATACTTAATGGTTCACCAGTGCAAGCATAAATAACACTGCACTTTCGAAGGTGTCTGATGACACTGATCTTTTATTAAAGTTTGAAATAGAGTGAAATTTGTGAAAAATGTCTGAGAGGAATCATGATGCAGTGTTGTTTCAATTTCTCACCTTACCATCTGCGTGGTGAGTTTCCCCTGACAAAACGAGTGCATGCATGGTCCAGAGTTTTTCATGGACTGCACAATCTCAAGTTTTTTTTTTTTTTTTATAGATCATAACCTTTGCATGACATACGCCAGTTTCAGGCCTCGTTTTGTGTGTACGCCAAGTTTATAAATGAGACCCCTGGTCAGCTTATTCTGTGTGTCTTACCTGAATCTTGTCCTTCTTCTATACATTGTCCCACAGAGCCATAGCCATTCATTTGACTGACTCCAATGCTGTAGAGCCCAAAGCTAGAACCAGAGCTGGACACTGTGTGGATACTACTGCCAGGGATGTGTTTGTAGGACATCTCTGCCCAAGAGAAATCTGTCCCAGCCACCTTTTCCCATTGTATGCCTTGTGGTAGATTTCCGTTGTCCAAACGAAGTTTGGCTGTTGCACTGGTTTTTACCACAATCAGGGCTTTGTTGTCAAAATTTTCAAGAGCTTCCAGTGAATAGGAAGAGCAGAAGCGGTCTCTAGGCATAATTGTCATCAAAAATGGATCGTATAATAGGAACCAACTATTTTTGACACCGTTAAAAAGCAGCAGGACCTGGATGCCATGATCGGACTGAATAAAGAGTGATTTAGAGTCTGTCAACTTGATCTCCTTCATCTGGCCTCTGGAGAGTCTAAAGTCATCATTACGTTTACCATTGTTAACAGTAACTTGGGTGGTTTGGGAGGCCTGGAGATAAACAGAGTCATATTGGTTCTGGAAGCTCAGAGCCGGTAAGATGAAGCTGGTTCCCCACCTGCTCACTGGCAGAAGCTGCTCATAGACGTGGTTGCACTTAGTAAAATGAAAGGTGCAAGTGTGTCCTGAGAAAACAGCAACAGGTTGCTGGGAGGAAACTCTGCTACCAGATAGGTCGCCGGTGCTCTGAAGCTGAACGCTCTCATAAGGCTCAAGATCTATTACCAATTTCTCGCCTATTTTGAATACACGACCCTGAAAGTTGATTGATGCTTCAGGTAATATCTCCACCTGGTTTTTGTTTTTTCCGTTTGTCACTGCAAACTCTTTTTTGGAGCCATAGGGGCTTCCAGAAGGAGTGAAGATGAAGTATTCTGTGCCCCACTCAGTGGTTGGATATATCATAGCGGTGTCAGCTGTGTAGAGCTTGTAGTTAAAGGAGGTTACAGACACGTCCGATGAGGCTTCAACCCGAACAGTTTTGAATGACTTTTCACTGTTGTACATCTCAACACTGGTCGGGACACTGATAGTGACCCTTTCCCCAGTTTGAAGGGTTTTTTCCTCTTTGAACTTCAAGGGAAGCACTTGCACGGTCACTTTGGTATTGGCTTGAACAGCTGTGATGTACAGCTGAAAACGAGGACTTTCATAATTTGGTGCATAATTCTCCATAAATGAGAGGGCAAACTCCCTTCCTGCCCAGCCAGCACGAGATGGACCTTAGTGATGACGGAAGAAAATGGATGAAAAAAGGAGGAACATTTTTACATAGAAGTGCATTCAAGTTAAACTTCAAAAAAGAAAAGCTAGACACAACTGGGTTTCAAATGTCTTTTGTGTGTTGAAAATATGTGATAAAAGCAATTGGAAATTAAGGCTATTGGCGCCACAGTGATCAAAAGGATTTACAGAGAGGCAATTATATAAAGAAAATAGTGCAAGGTTTCTTAAATAGCACAAAGAAAGAAAATGTGACACCAAAGAGACAGCTGCTGAAAAGAGCTCTATTTCAACATTTCAGAAGCAAATTTGACTGCTTCTAAGCCGCGCTCAGTAAGCAAACTGTACAAAATATGTTTGGGTACAATAGGTATACAATAAAATAGATGATATAAAACACTTTCGCTATAAAAAGGCTATAATGAGCTGAGTTTGGCTCTTATTTTAGTCAAACTAAATTACACATTTCATTTAAAACAGTAAAACCAGTTGTACTTACAACTCAATAAAGCCCCAACAACACAAAACAGCAAAAGGGTCCCCATGGCTAAAAAAGAGAAAATGTTTTAGTTTCCAAATTATTAAAATGTTATATTATTTAAATCAATCAAATGGAGCAAAGGTCTTGACCTGGAAAGTGCTCACCTGTTCAGTGATTATGTGTGAGCCTCCTTTTTTTTACTGCTCCATCCTTTTATATACTGATGGACAAAAAATACGAAAACATATGAACCAATCAAAACAAAAGTCCTACACTCCAACAGTAAAACAAACACAGGCAAACCTTGGCAATGTCTTTTAGGTCCTGCTGTATGTTGACATGGGTGTGAACTTCAACGTAAACTATATGTCTATATTTTTGTTCAGGGTGTAACACAACTTGTGACATCGTGTTTGTTATTTTAGAAACTGTCTGGGAATCGATCCTTCTAATCTTTTTGTTATTAAAAAGAGGTACTTTTTCTTTTTTAACCCAATAAATTGTACTAAAAACAAAATGTAGACAACTGAAACCAAAACATTTCATCCTCATTAAAGCTTTTTAGTTGCATTGAACTTTGTCAGTCAGTCATTTTCTATACCGCATCTCCCATAGCGGGGAAGCTGGTGCCTATCTCCAGCAGTCTATGGGCGGGAGGCGGGGTACACCCTGGACAGATCGTCAGTTGTAATCTCTCAGTCATCCATCGCAGGGCAACACACAAACAAAATCGTAACTTTTCTTCGAAGTTAACCAAGCACATCTTAATCAAACATCTAGCAACAGATAGGACAGATCTGATCCAATATAAATCTCAGACCTGATACTGGGGATCACCGAATATTTGGATCATCGAAGCCTCTGATCCAGATGGGAAGGCCATGTAGTACATCTGTTGATGTCTAGATTTTTATAAATTATACCTTGTAATCCCAGAAATTTTACTAAGGCTCAAAATCATACATACGCTTGGCAGATATAAATTTTAAATAATATTTTAATTTGACTAACCTGTTGCTCCTGACTGGAGATAAAACAAACATTTCAGAGTGGCTCATTAAAAGTCCCATCTTAAATCTGTTAGATAATCTGAGGAGTTAGCTGGAATAGTATTCCAACGTCAAAGTGTTTGAAACTCATAGCAAAAGATGAATGGTCAGAAATACCAGTGGATACATGCAACTTCCAATCAGAAGCCTCTTGGTTGAATGATAATAACTTAATATCTAAATCTAATAAGGGTATAAATAATTGAAAATAAAGCGTAAATAATTTGAACACAAATGCATCATTATATCAGCAAACATATTTGGCAGTTTTACCTGATCACCTAAAGTTTAACAATGGATCCTGCCACGAAAATCCACTAATAGTCAACAGTCTGCCTGCAGCGAAGTGGAAAGCTATTAAGTATGGCTTTCTTTGGAGATATTTTAGTGTTGAAAAAGATCAAACATACAAGAACCATTACTGTGTGTGTTCTGTGTTAAAATTTAGAGTGGTGGAAGATGTATTGAACTGTTATAGTAATATTAAATCTGTCATCTCAAGATATGACTGACAGAGGCTGCAGTTGACAACAGGAAGGCTAACCTGACAACAGACAGGTGTTGAGCTTTTAGCTTCTATCTGCTTTTGAGTATAAAGGAAATTTTAGCAGTCTTTAGGAGGACTTTGATGCTAGGTAGGAATGTTTTATTAAAAATACTCAAAGACTGCTGTTACAGTTAGCAAAGCTAATTGAGCTAAATGCTAATACAATTTTTCAAGACAAGTTTAAAAGATGTTCCCATTAAATGTTTTTGGCTTAGTTTGGTAAACTCCTATTGTTTTTAAAAAAAAATCTAAACAACATAATGAACAGAGATAAAAAGACAAAAAACAACTGAGAGATTCTCATATTTAAGAATAAAACACAGTAACAAATGAAGAGCCTTACTGAAATAAACCAAACAATTCATATATTGAACATAAAGGAAGTGGGACTTCAATTAACAAATTGACATGTCTAAATGTAATATTTTCCACATAGAATAAACATATTTATCATACATTTTTGATGTTTATTTACATGATTCAGCCTAAACACTATATTGTTGTTAATTAACCTTACAACCTTAAATAATGTACTTCCGAACTTTCAACATGAGCGTAACAAATAATACAGTCAACACTATCCAAATTATTTCAACTTGTGGGTTAAACCTAATCCTTTTTTTGTTTTGGATCTTATTCGTTTTTTTGGAAAGTGTAACAAAAATATAACCAGCCAGAGTTCTGAGAATATCTTCCGTTACCGCCGGTATGTTTGTTTCTTCAAATTGTCGCTATTGTGAGAGTTTGGCTTTTGTTGGTCTTAAACATCCTGTAGTCTGTAATACTACAGTGGGTTCAGCTGATAAAAGTATGATCCCCAAACTTTGAGTCAAGAAACAAAAAACACTCTGTTAGTGTGAACACAAAGTTTTTTTGTAATCTGTGATGACTGTGAAAGTTGTGTAGTGTGTCCCGAGCTTTACACAGTATTTCAGACAAAGAACATCATAGTACAGTCAAACACTGTGGTGATAGTGTGATGGTTTGAGTCTGCTTTGCTGCTTCAGGACCTACTGTGATTAATGGAAGTATGAATTCTGTTCTCTAGCAGAAGACCCTGAAGAAGAATGTCTGGCCAGCAGTTTGAGACCTTGAGCACCAGGTCACTTGGGTTATGCAGCAGAACAATTATCCAAAGCACCTCAGCAAGTCCACCTCTGCATGGCTCAAAAGAAGCAAAACGAATGTTTTGAAATGGTTTAGTCAAAGTATGGACTTCAATTTGAAAACAACTGTTACGTTCTGGGAAAAAAAAGGCTTAAAAGGATCATTTTGATGCTTTTATGTACACGTGAATCTTGTACAATGCCAGAAACAAAAACAACACTGAATTCAATTCAATTCAATTCAGTTTTATTTATATGGCGCCAATTCACAACACATGTTGTCTCAAGGCAGTTCACAACAGTCAGGTACATACATTCCAATTAATCCTAACCATTGAACAGTGCAGTCGGAGTTAGTTATTTATTCAAATTGGATAAATAGTTTTTCTATCTAAGGAAACCCAGCAGATTGCATCCAGTCAGAGATTTGCAGCATTCACTCCTCCCGGATGAGCATGTAGAGACAGTGGACAGTCACTGGCGTTGACTTTGCAGCAATCCCTCATACTGAGCATGCATGTAGTGACAGTGGAGAGGAAAAACTCCTTTTTAACAGGAAGAAACCTCCAGCAGAACCAGGCTTAGTGTGAGCGGCCATCTGCCACGACCGACTGGGGGTTTGAGAGAACAGAGCAGAGACACAAAAAGAACACAGAAGTACTGATCCAGGAGTACGTTCTATGGGAAGGAAAAGTAAATGTTAATGGATGTACCTCCTTTAGTCATTTCACCTAGAAAGAACAGATAAACTCTGAGCCAGTTTTCAAGGTTAGAGTCTGAAAGAGAGCACATAGAGTTTGTTACAGTTAAGCTCAGTCAATCGCCATGTCTAGGAGACAGAAAGGGTTAAACACTAAAAGACAGGGCTATGTGGATCATTGGTAGAGGGTGAGCATTAAGTTGTTGCCAGCAGAAGCTCGGACGATTCCCCTCTCCAGAAAGGTGTCACAGGTAGACACAGAGCCAGGCCAGGTGTAGCTTCTAGGAAGAGAATAGAGAGAACAAAGTTAAAAGCTGAAATAACAGCGAATAATGCAAAATTGGAGAGTAGTGTGAGAATGTAGCGAAGAGGGTGAAAGTGGTCGTTATGTCCTCCAGCAGCCTAAGCCTATAGCAGCATAACTACACAGATAGTTTCAGTTCAGATTATTTAGTTAAACGGCGCTTATTTACAACAATATCGTCACAAGGAACCCCACAAAGGGTCCCACTGCTGGTCATTGTTATACTAAAAACCACAAGTATTGGGATACCTCTCTCTGTCAGACTGATTATAACCATTGGAAAAGAGAAGGCGTCATACAGGTAGCAGAAATGGAGTGGAGGGTGTGTTTGCACCTCAACCATAACTGAGCCGGTTTAGGCTAAACCTGACTCCCCCTTACTCCAACCAACAGAGAGGGAGGAAGGCTCCCTCCCTGATAAACTAAGCCACTCTAACTATGAGCTTTATCAAAAAGGAAAGTTTTAAGCCTAGCCTTAAAAGTAGACAGGGTGTCTGCCTCACGGACTAAAGCTGGGAGCTGGTTCCACAGGAGAGGAGCCTGATAACTAAAGGTTCTGCCTCCCATTCTACTTCTAGAGACTCTAGGAACCACCAGTAAACCTGCAGTCTGAGAACGAAGTGCCCTGTTAGGAACATATGGAACCATCAGATCTCTGATGTATGATGGAGCTAGATTATTAAGGGCTTTATATGTGAGGAGGAGAATTTTAAATTCTATTCTAAATTTAACAGGGAGCCAATGAAGGGAAGCCAAAATAGGAGAAATATGATCTCTCTTTTTAATTTTCATCAGAACTCTTGCTGCAGCATTCTGAATCAGCTGAAGGCTTTTAACTGCATTTTGTGGACATCTTGATTGTAACGAATTACAATAGTCCTGCCTTGAAGTAACAAATGCATGGACTAGTTTTTCAGCGTCACTCCTGGATAGGATATTTCTAATTTTGGCAATGTTCTGGAGGTGAAAGAAGGAAATCCTAGAAACCTGTTTAATATAGGATTTAAATGACATGTCCTGGTCAAAAATAACACCAAGGTTTTTTTACTTTATTACTGGAGGTCAATTTAATGCCATCCAGGTTAAGAGATTGACTAAGCAGTTTCTTTTTTAAAGACTCCGGTCCAAAGACGACAACTTCTGTCTTGTCTAAATTTAGAAGCAAAAAATTTAAAGTCATCCAAGTTTTTATATCTTCAAGACATGCTTGTAGTCTATCTAACTGGTTGGGCTCATCAGGATTTATGGATAAGTAAAGCTGAGTATCATCAGCGTAACAGTGAAAATTTATCCCATGCTGCCGGATAATTTGACCTATTGGAAGCATATATATAGTAAAGAGAATTGGCCCAAGTACTGAACCCTGTGGTACTCCACAATTAACCCTGGAGTTTAAAGATGATTTATCATTTACATGAACAAACTGGAATCTGTCAGACAGATAAGATTTAAACCAGCCTAGCGCTGTTCCCCTGATCCCTACAGCATATTCCAGCCATTTTAAGAGAATATTATGGTCGACTGTATCAAATGCAGCACTGAGATCTAACAGAACCAGACCAGACACAAGTCCATTATCTGAGGCCATAAGAATATCATTAGTGACTTTCAGCAGAGCTGTTTCAGTGCTATGATGAGCTCTGAAACCTGACTGAAACTCTTCCAACAGGTCATTGCTGTGTAAATGCTCACACATTTGATTAGCAACTATTTTCTCAAGAATTTTAGGTAAGAATGGAAGATTGGATATAGGTCTGTGATTTTTTAAGTCATCTCGATCAAGCGAAGGTTTCTTAAGTAAAGGTTTAATTATAGCTACCTTAAAAGCCTGTGGTACCTATCCATTTACTAAAGATAGATTAATCATACCTAAAATGGGGCTGGTAATCAGAGGGAACACTTCCTTAAATAATTTGGTTGGGATTGGGTCTAACATACATGTTGAAGGTTTAGATGAAGCTAATATTTCTGACAACTCAGGAAGCTTCACAGGATCAAAACAGTCCAAACACAAATCAGGTTCTGCAGTTATTTCCAATGTTGTCTCACTTGCTGAGGATGAAGTAATCATCTTCGAGAGTATATCAAAGATTTTCTTTTTAATATAATCAATTTTATTTAAGAAGAATCCCATAAAGTCATGGCTGCTAAGAGCTAAGGGAATGGTGGCTCAACAAAGTTATGACTCTGTGTAAGTTTAGCAACTGTACTAAAGAGAAACCTAGGATTATTCTTGCTCTCTTCTATTAATGATGATAAATAAGTTGTTCTAGCTTGGCAAAGTGTCTTTTTATACAACAGTAGGCTATTTTTCCAGATTAAGTAGGAATCCTCTAGGTGTGTAGAGCGCCATTTTCTCTCCAATTTTCTAACATTGTGCTTTAAAGTACGTAGCTCTGAATTAAACCAAGGAGCTAGCCTCCTATGAATGATTACCTTCTTTTTCAAGGGGGCTGCATTGTCTAATGCATCACGCAATGATGAAGAAACACTATGAACAAAAGAATCACTTTGTGAAGGGGCAGAAACAGAATTATTGCCCTCCATTGTGCTTTTCAGTGATAATGAGGAAATTAAAAGTGGAACAGATTCTTTAAAGGTTGTTACAGCATCGCCTGATAATGATCTACTATAATGAAATTTTCGTTCAGGTGTGGAGTACTCGGTTAAATTAAACTCAAAGGTTATTAAGAAATGGTCAGACAGGACAGGGTTATGAGAGAATATTGTTATGTCTTCACACTCAATGCCATATGTCAGCACAAGGTCCAGAGAATGAAGACAAAGTGGGTAGGTTTGTTAATGTTTTGAGCAAAGCCAATTGAGTCTAAGATAGCATTAAACGCTATATTTAGGCTATCACTTTCAGCGTCAACATGAATGTTAAAATCCCCCACTATAGTAACTTTATCTCTATTTAACACTAAATCAGATAAAAGGTCTGAAAACTGATCTAAAAATTGAGAGTAAGGGCCTGGTGGATGGTACAAAACAACAAACAGAAGTAGATTTAGTGCTTTGCAATTTGGATGAGGAAAACTAAGGATTAAATATTCAAAAGAGTTGTAGCTATTGATTGGTCTGGGACTAATCAATAAATCCAACTGAAAGATGGTTGCTACTCCTCCTCGCCCAGTATTTCGAGGAATGTGAAAATTTAAATAATTAGTAGGAGTTGACTCATTTATAGTAACTTAATCCTCTTGCTGCAGCCAGGTTTCTGTGAGGCAAAATAAATCAATCTGATTGTCACAAGTCAGGTCACTAACTAGCAATGTCTGTGAAGAGAGAGATCTTATGTTCAGTAAGCCACATTTAATTGTTTTATTTTTCTTTTTAGTCTGAGTTGTGTTTATTTTTATGAGATTTTTCTGATTTCCTCCTTTCAGATTATTTTTTAACCTATTAAATTTTGGACGTGGGCGAGACACTGTCTTAATAGGGTAATGGCTGGGTAGCAGTACAGAAGCTGCAGAGAGTATTAAACTACGACCCTGCTTCCTGGTCTGAACCCTGGGTTGTCAGAGTTTTGGAGAACTAATAAATTCGGCCAGATTCCTAGAAAGAAGAGCTGCTCCATCCAAAGTGGAATGGATGCCGTCTCTCCGGATCAGACCAGGTTTTCCCCAAAATGTTCGCCAGTTATCAGTTATCAATGAATGTGTACATAAAGTAAATTGGATATGAAGATACTGGTATTGCTATATATTTCAAATCAAATACTGGGACTGAAGACCCAAAAGCCCCAAAATCTGGATCAGAACTTTTTTACATCCAGCAGTCTATATTTGGTTTAAAAATACAAATTATGTTAGGAATAACTAGAAAAACTGTAACAAATGTGAGAAAATGCCAGTGCCTACAACTGAGAATGAATATTTTATTAGATTGGTAATTGTTGAATAATTCAAATTCAAAAATACTTTATTAATCCCAAAGGGAAAATAAATGTTGTTGTAGCTCATTATGTAGGTTTCTTGAAAGAGCCAAATGTATTCAAATGTATTACACTAACACATCTTGATGGAATGTGTTCCATTTATTTCTAAAATATTTTTAGTGCACTTAATATTGTAATTGCGTATTTTTACATTGTTATCTTACTTAAAGACAGGTGCATCGTATTGCTTGCTTTTAAATACACAAATTACATCATCTGATCATTTTCACACCGTTTGCTTTGTGTCATTTTATGCTTGTCAGATGTGCCTTGTGTCAAGCTTGCAAAAGGGGTGGATAATCCTCTGAAACCGATGTTTCAAGGATTAAACCAACATCTCTGTTGAATGGTGGTAGCTGGATGAATAGGGGTGGATTCTGTCTTGGCTTTGTGTGTCACCAAAAGAATAACAACTTGTCAAGGAAGGTGCAACACAAAGTTGCAATAGGTAAGGTAAGTAAATATGACTTAGACTCAAATATTTGCATTAGAGTGTCTTCTAAATAAGGATTAAAAACTGAAATATTTTATTGGATTTCATACAGTCCAGGGCAGGGCATTTGGCCTGTTTTGCTAATTGCACACCTACTGTTTGCCTAGATTAGGATAAAGGTGTGCCCTCACCACTGTTTTGTTAGAAATGATCCTGCTTTATTCCTACATGACCTTCAATGAAATGGAGGTGTGCTCATTTTCAGCAAAAGGAGAACAGAAGTTGTTTAACTACTGTATTCAAACAGGTACTGTGCAATATTCATTAGAGCAGAGATGCAATTGTGACAAGTTCACAAGAGCCTGTTATTATAATTTGTCATTGTGCTTATTCTAATTAGCGAGACTCTAGATAAACTGTTCTACATCACTGCCTAGCTATAGAAAAAAAAAATTTTGATTGACATGAACAGTGGAAATTAAGGTAATTAAAGTTTCCTCACAGATCACACAATTTGCTTAAACAACAGAAGAAGCTTGCACTTCACCAAGATGGCACCAATCTCCACTTCTGTCACAGCCTTTCTCCTAAGGTGCACAATTATTTTTTCCCTTTTGCTGTTTTACATCACGTAACAGGGAACAACTGTGAGGAACAGCGGAATGGAGAAAGGAGAAAACTAAGCAAAAGGTGTTACAAATACAAAGATGTGGCCATCCACCACCAAATTAACAGACCTGTCTTGGAGAGCACTGATCAAAGAAGCTGCCTTGAGACCTATGGTAAAGAAGCTGCACAGACCAGGTTGAATGTTCACCTTCCAGCATGATAACAGCACTGAACATGTACAGCCAGAGCTCCAATTGAGTAGTTTAGATCAAACCCTTTTATTTATGCTATATATATGACATAAATCCAGTTGAGAATCTGTGCCAAGACTAAAACATTTAGCAGTCCAACCTGACACAGCAAAAACATTTAACAAATGTATTGTATTGTATACCATATACCAAATTTATTTATTGTATACCATGTATTGTGTTCCTCCTACTCCACAATATGCAATACTTGTGTCACACTTCACCCACCTTGCCTGCTGATGGTGGTCAGAGGGCCCGATTATATGACAGCCTTGATTCTGCTAGTCTGCCCCAGGGCAGTTGTGACTACATTGTAACTTTGAACCATTGTCAGTGTGTGAATGTGTGTATGAATGGTTGATGAATGATTGTAGTGTAAAGTGCTTTGGGGTCCCTGGGGACTTGATAAAGTGCTATACAAGTGCTGGCCATTTACCATTTACCAGTGTATCCCAATTAAAACACATTGAGGTTTATGGTTATAATGTGACAAAATGTAAAAAGATCAAAAAGTAATAATAATCCAGCATGGTAAAAAAAAGAAAAATTAAAGCTTACTGTGTGAAAACAGGTTATTTGCAAGTGAGTATGAAACATTGTGACAATACATAAAAAATTCACATCACAATATCCATTAGAAGTTGAGCTGAACAACTGTCCCCTGTCCTCCTCACTGAGTGACATTATGGTATAAGATAATGAAAGGGGTCACAGACCAATCTGCTATCTTCTGACTAGGCAGACAACTGGTGCCTCGGGCTGTAGATATACACATATCAGCTGAGTCAAATGGA
Source organism: Girardinichthys multiradiatus (assembly GCF_021462225.1). NCBI lineage: Eukaryota > Metazoa > Chordata > Actinopteri > Cyprinodontiformes > Goodeidae > Girardinichthys > Girardinichthys multiradiatus. Next base: position 5,201,724 of record NC_061796.1, read on the forward strand.
TGCACCAGCATTTCTGTGTGTGGACTTTTATATAGTGTTCCTCACTCCTCTAGGGAAACAAATAAATTCTCTGCTTGCTTTGAAATATTCTATGCAAGCCTTCAAGTGCAGATAAGAATTTGAGTTGCATTTTCAGTCAGGAATATGTTTCGATTTGACCAATAATATAAAACCAGATTACGTGCACACATAATGACTGTCAGATGCATGCAACTTCCCCAAAAAACACATGTCCAGAGTTCCAATGGAAGGATACCGCTTATAAAAGAATGATGGGGAAGAGCAAAGCATAATCACAATATGCATACTACTGCTTTTAGGATTCTGTAGAGGTACATTCAAGCTATGATAAAAAATAATTCACTCGCATTAAACACACAACACTATTCTGCACCATTCTATGTGCCATAAGGATATATCAGAATCTGCCGTCATGTGTAGACAAAACGGACAGATATGTGTTGTCTCACTTTTATCCAACTGTGCTCGAGCACTAAAAAGCTTACTGTCATCATATCTGGCCTCACTGATATTCCCACAGAGACCAGAAGGTGTGACATAACACACCTCTAGCACAGTAAACAGTAGCAGATGTGGGGAGAAGGTTTTCTTTAATCCAGTTAGGTAGTTACATTCTTTTTCATCTAAAGCTCAGCTGCAAAGTGAGAAGATATGTTTCACATATTTTCAACCAAAAATGCTTTAAAACACTGAAATAAAGGAGCCTAAATCATGTTTTACTTTTTTTGAACATCATGTCAAAGCAAACAGAGTAGTCAACTGAAAGTGAAAATTCCCAGTCACTGAAATTAGTTAGTGAGATTAGTGCAGTCGTGCACGATCTGACCAAAGGCAGAGAAAACCCCAGAGAATGATGTGGTTGAATCCAACATGGCACAACACAAGGGTGAACAAGCTTTCAGGAGTACATGGAGCTTCCCAGGTGGCCTGCTGTTGGACAGTTTTAGTTTTACTGGAATAAAACCTGTGTAGAAGACTTGAGACTGTGGTGGAGGTTTAAAGATACAGCCAGAGTTACAATGAAATAAATCACATGTACTGTATGCATATTTCTTTCAAGCATATTTATGTTTGAATTGTTCAGTCAATTTCCAGGATTGAATTTATTCAGAATCTACAGCAAGACTTGATGACACAAAGACTCTTCATCCACTCAGACTGAGTTTTGCCTATTTTGAAATTACTGACTGGCCAGTAATGTCTGTCTCCAGATGTGCAAAACTGGCAGAGATGTACCCCAATTTTCAAATTTCTATTGGTAAAACAACAATTTGAAAATCATGTATCATTTTCTTCTTCAGTTCGCAATTATGCACTACTTAGTGTTGGTGTATCACATAACAGGTGGATAAAATAGACTGAAGTTGTAACATGACAAACGGTAAATAAGCTTCTAGGGTTATAAGTACATTTGTAAGCCCGAGGTATCGAAGTACATCCAAATTAGAAACTTTGTGGTGCTCATGCTCCTTCTAGGTTAGTGACAGAAATTAAGATGCCATTTGTAGAACACTGCTGAAAGTGACCCGGGTAAATAGACAGAAGGAATAGATGGAGGCAACAGGCACCGTCAAACAGAGCAGCCAGTAATCCATCAAAGACAGATTCAACACAGCCCCAAAGGAACTGGCAGGACAAACATCTGGGACACAGCGAAGCTATTTTTATTTGAACTGACTGCTTTGGCTACAAGTTAGGGTGGCTGCCTGTCAGACTGGGAATTTGAAGACAGAAATGAGCTATCTTCTTGTCAGGAGTTTAATTAGCTTAGCAATGCACAAGACAGATCTGTTCTGGTTTGATAAAACAAAATCTACCAAACAAAAAGCCTTTTTATCTACTGTCTGACTAAACTTAGCTTGTTACCAAACAACAATGACTTCTGTCTGTCTTACCCGATGATAACGTTTGTTTTGCAACGAGTTTTGCAAAGCTATTATGGCTAAATTACCATCCCAACATTTAGTGAGGTATAAAAAGTAAATGTTCATTATTTTGTGGACAATAAATGAGCTGAAGTCAGTGATTTCATTTATAGACTGAAAATCATTTTGCTTTTTGTAGAGGTAAATAAATTAAATTGAATTTAACTTTTTAGGTGTAAATCAAAACTAATGTTTAAGACCTTTCAAATATATTTTATATAGTGAAAGGAGATCAACATTGTGGTTGTCCATATAGTACTCACAGCCTCAAGCAAAAATGTTCAGATTTCCTTTATTTTTATTTATATTTATATACATATAATAGATTTACATTTGAATCACAACTGCACAGTCCTTGAAGCTGATATATCTTACTCATCTATTAGATCAGTTATTTACTTATTCTTCTCAAATGGTCCTAAGAAATTTGAAAATATAAAATAAAGATATATTTTACTTTCTCTTTCATAGTTAGCTATGCCTGCATAAAGAAAAACAAAATAAAAATATAGATGAATAAAAATAAATAAATAAATAAATAAAAACTCCAGAAACCAAAGGTTTTGTTTCAGTTTGGGACAATCTTATTTCCCTCCAGTTCACTAAGAGATGGGTGGTTGGCATAGTAATTTTGTCGACCATACATGCAGCAAACGTTACCAGCAAGCACTATCCACAACACAAATGACAACACAAAAACACATAAAATATTTTTAAAGCAGGTAATTAATTTTTAAATGCACTTTAATGACTCAATTACAGCCTTTGGAGGCAGGCTTTTGTAAAAAAAACACTATATCTCAGCTGGATGTTCGAATACATCAAATGGATGTGGGTACTTATTTGCAACACAGAAAAAGGTGGAGTGAACACTCTTACTTTCCCCAACTATCCTACTATTGCTTGGAAAAATTGCATGATATTTGTGAAAGTAAAGGTAATGGTGAAGAGGGCTGATATCTCCTTACCTACCAACATGTCCTTCTGCCTCATGAGGTACAAAAACTAAGTTTAATAAATGTGTGCAATCTTAGACTGAAACTTTGTTGAAGAACCTTCTGATTCAACCTTAAATTCACACCAGCCATTAATTATGTTAATGAATAAAATTCAGTTGTCCTAGTTGAATGTTCCAGACTTTTCTACATTTGCATCCTTTAATCAAGGCCAAAGTTTGCAGAAAGGTGGTATCAAAATCAAAATGAAGTCTTTCACAACAATATTTATTTTCCACGGCCAAATTAAAACAATTAACTGTGACTGAAGTAAATATAGGACAATAATGGCATTACAAAGCACCGAACATTCTTTTGTAGATTTCAATCATTCTTGTTTGCTCGTTTCTTGTAGACAAGTCTTTGTGTATATTTTCGGTTAGGTCAGTGAGTTTGCTAGTTGAGCTCATTTTTTTTTGGGCCATTTTATAAATTTTTGAATTATTTGCTTTTACATTCACTATGTTAATGGGGGTGGGAGGCTGCTGACCTCAACTGGGCACATTATCGGGCAGTGGAAGGAGTACTTCGAGGATCTCCTCAATCCTGCCATCTCGCATTCCCTGGTGGAAACAGAGGCTGGGGACTCGGGGTTGGACTCTTTCATCACCCGGGCTGAAGTCACCGAGGGGGTTAAAAAACTCCGCGGTGGCAGGACTTCGGGGGTGGATGAGATCCGCCTTGAGTACCTCAAGTCTCTGAATGTTGTGGGGCTGTCATGGTTAACATGCCTCTTCAACATTGTGTGGCGGTCGGGGACAGTGACTCTGGAATGGCAGACTGGGGTGGTGGTCCCCCTTCATAAGAGGGGGACCGGAGGGTGTGTTGCAACTACAGGGGGATCACACTCCTCAGCCTCCCTGGTAAGGCCTACGCCAGGGTATTGGAGAGGAGAGTCTGGCCGATAGTCGAACCTCGGCTTCAGGAGGAGCAGTGTGGTTTTTGTCCTGGCCGTGGAACACTGGACCAGCTCTATACCCTCTACAGGGTACTCGAGGGTTCATGGGAGTTTGCCCAACCGGTCTACATGTGTTTTGTGGACCTGGAGAAAGCATTTGACTGTGTCCTTTGTGATGCCCTGTGGGGGGTGCTCCAGGAGTATGGAATCGGGGGCCCTTTATTAGGGGCCATCCGGTCCCTGTACGAGCGGAGCAGGATTTTGGTCCGCATTGCCGGCACTAAGTTGGACCTGTTCCCGGTGCATGTTGGACTCCGGCAGGGCTGCCCTTTGTCACCGGTCCTGTTCATAACTTTTATGGACAGGATTTCTAGGCACAGCCAAAGGGCGGAGGGGTCTGGTTTGGGGACCAGAGGATTTTGTCTCTTCTTTTTGCAGATGACGTGGTCCTGCTGGCCCCCTCTAGCCAAGACCTAGAGCATGCGCTGTGGCGGTTCGTAGCCGAGTGTGAAGCGACTCGTATGAGGATCAGCCCCTCCAGGTCCAAGGCCATGGTTGTCGACCGGAAAAGGGTGGCTTGTCCTCTTCAGGTTGGAGGGGAGTTCCTGCCTCAAGTGGAGGAGTTTAAGTATCTCGGGGTCTTGTTCACGAGTGAGGGAAGAACGGAGCGGGAGATCG